>NW_016169362.1:0-9808 GCF_001687245.7 Rhagoletis zephyria
AAAAAAAAAAAATCCATAATTATTTTTTTGCATGAATTATTCATAATTTTGGAACCTTGAAATATTATCTCAACTGTTTTGGACTACGAAATCGCTGTTCAGACCGCCATACTCTCTTCTCATGGAGGGGAAACAAACAACGTTCGTCCTTTCAGACATCGTGACAATTATTAATAAATCCATTGTAGCCATCAAAGTTTAACTTTCCGCCAGAGAAATCCACAATTTTCTGTACAAAATGTACAAAATTCCAGTCATGATTTTAAACTTTCTATGGCAAAATGTATGCTCTTTTTTTTGGCATTTTCTGAACGCAAGCGTATAGAGCAAACCGTAGTTTCCTTGTGTGGTCATCAACACAAACGTTTTTCTTTCATTTTGGTCCACTATCTCGACAGTAAGATGCTGACTTCGTTAAGGACTTTTGTGCTATGGATCCATTTCATGCGATGCTGTGAGCCGGCTTCAGCTGTCAAAAGCATTTGCATTTCCTTCAGTTTTATTTGCAACAAATCGCCTGCAAAGTCCTGGATCCATGAAGCCCTCCATTTATGCATTTTTTACAGTTGAAAGTGCGCCTACTTCGCGCATTCTTGCTCTGTTATATGTATGTCTAATTAGCCTTTAGGTTCTTAAAGGGGTTTTAAGTGAAATTTTAATAACTTTCCTATACACATAAGGAGGCTACGCATCCTTGTACCTATTCAAGTGAATCAAAATAATAAGCATAATTTTCGCGTAGTTTGATAAAAATATGGAATAACATCCAAAGCAATCAAGGTGTTTCCTTCATTTCCACTTATTTTCTTTAAAATTAAACGAGATTAAAAAGAAACTTCTCTGATGCCCATAAGTCCAGATATAAGCTTGGATCTCGAGGAAAATATGTGTACCTATTCAAGTGAATCGGGCTGTACATACATACATATCACACCTTGAATCAAAAACAGTCACAACTCAAAATTTTTCAAAATGGATTTTTTCAGTTGAATCAGTTCACAGGACGCATTTCTAATGTCTCCCAATATATCCTATACTTCCGCTATCTTTTTCAGTGCGAGTTTAGCTCTGTTTGTCATTTAGACTAAGTTTTAAGCTGTCAAAATTTAGATGAAAGAGTAGGAAAAAAATTAAATTTATTTGCGAAATACACGAAAATAGACTCATTTCAATAGCGGCACATACATACGTAAATAAGCGAAATTTTTATATATACTTAAGATGAAAATTGTGCACAAGAAAATTGGAGTTTACTTGCATAGGGCAATTTGGTCGGGCAACACATGAATCACCTAACAAATTCTTTAAATTTCCGTCTATCATCTTTCAGTAAAAATAGTGAAAATAAAGTTTGTATCTGCATAAAGAAAAAACAGTGTTGCCCTACAAAACAACTAAACTATGCAGCGGCCTTAAACTCGCACAGAAAAACTGGTCAGTAGTTTAAAATTACTTCAAATTTAAATTTTGTTTAAACTGATTTTAAACCAGCTCTAAAAACTGGCCCTAAGACGGTTTTTGTTTTGCTTGCGCACCATCAACAATTTTCAGTCTCTCCTGAACATTTGCGACATTTTGAGTTGCGACAGTTTTAAATTTAGGGTGCGACATATACATACATACATACATACATATGTACATACAAATGCATGTACAAGTGTACCTTTACACTTTATGAATCCATAAACAAATACCTGTTGTCGCTATCGTCGCATTGCAGTGCTGCGGTATTTGTTTTGAATTTTTATCTGTTCCGATTTTCCTTCTCAATCGAAGTGCTTTGATATCAAAAGTGTAAATATGATTTCTTCTTGAAGATTTTTGCCGGTTAAAAGGTGCGATAAATGTCATTTTACACCTATTTATTTACAATTTAATTGCACGTGTGTGGTGGTGTTCATCAAATTGCACGTATTGCACTCCAATTGATTATCGATAGACATTTATGTATGTACATTAGACTGCATCACTCCCCATACACAACAAAAAAAATAAAAATTGTTACTGTGTTTCCATTGGATTTATAAAATCTATTATATTTTAAGGCTTCCACCAAAATATTTCGATTTACGTGAGCTGGACCAATTTGAAAATACCTCCAAAAATGGAGTTTTTAATGAATAAAAATAGTCGCTTAAAGATTTTTTTGGAAAAAAATCTCCTCAAATGACAAAACGGCTTAAGCTTAAAAAATTTCCATAAAAATATTTAAAAGAAAATGTAAAAAAAAAGATTTTCATGCTGTTTTTTAACTCTTTTCAAACATTGGTATACGAAAAACTTTAACAGAACCTTAACAATTCCGATTTAGACTTAAGAGGTGTCATTGGAAAGGTATTTGCTCATCCTTTTTATTTCTTTGCTAATAAACTCATTCAAAGGATAAAAGAGAAAGGTAGGATGAACGAACGTCATTCAAAGTTGAATTAAGATGTGTTGGTATTTGAAAAAAAATATTGGGAAGTGAATGAGTCTTTTTTGCACAGCAATAAAAGTAGTAGGAAAATACCTTTCTACTGACACCCCACACATCCAAATCGGAATAGTTTTGGCCCAGTTATTCAAGTTTTCGAAAATTAATCGATTATTACGATTCCGTCGAAAATATTTTTAAATATTTGTATGCAAATTTCTTTTTAGCTTAATCTGGTTTATCATCTGAGGCGATACTTTTCAAAAAGTTCTTTAAGAAACTATTTTTATTCATAAAAAAACTCCGTTTTTGGAGGTATTTTCAAATCGGTCTAGCTCACGTAAGTCTTAATTTTTTGCCGAAATATTTTGGTGGACATCTTCGAATATAATAAATTTTGTAATCCCGGCGGAAAAACGGCAGCTTTTTTGGGTGATGCAGTCTAATGTACATACATACATATCAGTATGTACTTTACTATACATACGTAAGTAAGTACCACCGATGCAGCCAATGGGTAATATCAAAAGTTACAAACAGGATTGCATGCTCTTCTCATGCACGAACAATTGAGTATTTTTATTGGACGCCCCTGCAAAGGAACAGTGTTTTCCGATCGAAATAAATTGATTTTCAAGAATTTTTTATCATTTCTACGAAAAAGTGTTTTCCTCATATAAAATACATGGAAAACTTTCTGGGCTTTGAGGCAGTTCTAAATAAATCAAATTTTTTTAACAAAAAATATGGGTATTCTTTTTTCCATTAAGAAAAATCTTAGGGATGAGAGTTTTACATTTCAAACTTTTTCGTCCCGCATATCTTTTTTTTGGGACACCCTAATGTATATGCTTGTATATACGACCATTATTTGACAACAAAATCTAGAAAACTTTAAAAAGCGCATACAAATATGCACTCCGAGAAAGCTGTTATGTGTTTATGTATGGATGTAAATCTCTTTTTCCAATTAGGTTATCCTATCGATCGCCACTCGCCAACATTAGACCTGCCCCGGACACTTTTTTACGTTGACCTGGAGGGTACTTTGAACTACAGCCACAATGCAAAGCAAATAGTGTTCATTAAGTTTCTTCGCTACACTATGTATTAAAAAACATAAAATAAAAAGTGAAACAGCAATGTGTAACGAAGTAAACAAATACTTAGTACAAACAATTATCGATACAAAAACCAAAAAAAAAAGTTTATCAGTCAGTGGCCTAACGTTTTATTTGCTAGTTAGGTATGCCTGTATGTATGTATGTGGTTTACTAAGCTGATTGACCGACACTATTTATCGTTGTAATCAGTTGAAAAAAATAAAAATGTGCGATATAACTTGAATAGTAGCCATCCGATGCAATGGTGCTAAGATGGACTACATATATTTGTGTAAGTGTGCGTATGTGCCAGTACCCAGTAGGGAAATGTAATCGAAAAATGGTAATCAGTAGAAAGGCCGTTTTCACATTCGAAAATGCATTGTTTTTTCCACGGCGATGTCCCAAGAAAAGTGGATCATTCAATTTTGCATTACCAGCAATGCAGAAATGAGTGCGATTTAATATGAATTTTTCGCGACTTTTTGGATACATTAGAATGCTGATTACATATTAAACACTAAAAGAATCTAGAACTCATAAGAAATACATTACATCATTTATCTATCACGCATGTAATCCATTACTATTTTTCCCACTGGGTAAGTCCCACCGACGAAGTCGACGATGTCTTCATTTTACTGATATTTTATCACAATTCCCCAAACGCACATAGAGCGCTGCAACGAGATCAGAAAACACACAACACACAAACATTCATGGGTACATGATATGGTTTCATCGCGCTTGTTGTCGTCCATCATTGATTTTCTGTCATGTTTTTTCTATTTATGTTTTGCCAATATTTGTTTAGTAACCTTTTTTTATTTTCTCTTCCATCTACTTATATGTGTTAGATGTTAATAAATATATATGTGTAGTATATCAGTAGTTCAATTTTTATACATATTTGTGCAATAACGCTGACATTGAACTGAACTCTGTCGGGGTGGGGTCTGCGCTTGATTCCATACGCGAAGCCAATTGGCGACAGTGGTTTTATCTAGAAAAATATGTATGCCTTTATGTTTGTACTAAATATGTAGAGAGTATTTAATTTTGGTAAACTTTGTTTTTTTTCGTTGCCTAAACGACCCTATTTATGTTACTAATTTGATGCGTATTTGTGGGTATGTAAGCCTTGACTGTTTTAATTTTTTCACTCCCATAATCCTCCCTAATTTACCATCTAGCCATTAATCAAAGTGTCAAAGTCGAATCTAGGCCTGCAAATTGGTTTAATCAGCGTTCACTAAAAAAATAAATAAATTAACAATTCATGCCAAGGCTACGAATGGGCACAGATTTAGCAAATATTATGGGCCCATCAAAAAAAAAAAATTTAATTTAAAGCAGTCCTAGATAAATAGATTTCTTCGCATAAAATATCTATATGTATTTATGTGTCAACATATATATGTAAGTAGGCATGTTACAATATTTAATCGTACAAAGTTACACTGGCGTCTAATACCCATATCAGTCTCCGAGAGTTCCTTATGGATTTTTAAATCTTGCGCTCGCGAAAGCCGGGCAGCCTGGCAGAACCAAAGTAGAACGTTTTGAAGTTATTACACCCAGGTTTAGGTTTAACTATGATTTTATAGAGCCAGGAAATTAATCAATATGTATACTAGGGTGGTCTTAAAAAATATCAACATCTAAACTGGGTATGAGGCACGCCTTTACTTTCTTCTACTTACAAAATAAATACATTCATGAAAATTCCAAAAATCTTAAAATATTTTTTACCAGGGTTTGAAAAACTGGAAATCTGATAACACTGATTTACATAGAAAATGTTCAATGGATGCCACTATCCAATTCCTATGTAGAATTGCTCGGTAATTCCGAAAATCGAGTTAATTTTTTTCCTATGGATACGTTTTCAATTTATTTTCAATTTACCGTTATTCAGCTCAAAAAAGAGCGGTTCCACTTTATCACGTATATCTTACGAAACAGTTGAACAATCGTAACACGAAATACGGCAGATGAAAGCCAATGAAATACCCCATGAGCCGTGATAGGCCTGCTGGCTTCTGAAAAATCAAATTTATCAAATTTGAACACTATAACACTGGTTTCCAAATATATTCAAAAAATACCAAGAAACTCCTGTATAGTGGAGAGCTAGCATGGGCTTCCTGAGCTCAAAACTTGTTTTAGTTTTATTTTATGTTTGGATGGATCGAAACTGGACGGCAGGGTTGGTAGTGAGGTCTTTTGTCCAGAGCTTTCCATCAGCACTAAGTTCAAGCTCCCGGACTTCTGCAGTGTATTCCAGGCGGAAGTGGCTACTGACAAGGAGGCGCTGGATTCACTGCTACGGAGTGCTGTAACAGTTAGAGAAGTGAGCATTTATTCTAATAGCCAAGAGACTATCAGGGGCTTCAGTACGTTGTAGCAGCGCTCTAACTTGGTTAAGGAGTGTCTGCACTCTCTTTCGGTCGCGTCGGAATACTTCTGTATTAGGAACTGTGTGGCTGACGAATTGGCTAGGAGAGGCTCGGATAAAGAGCGGTGATCACTTGCGGTACACTCTTAGATAGATAGGCCTCATGTCAGCTCAACGAGCGCTGGTCTTTCTGCCCGAGGGTGGACAGGAGAAGGTCGAGGGCACTCCTCACACTCACAAAGCCTCTCACTCTCACTTCTGGTGGGGGCCTTAACGGGTCACTAGCCAATCGCTACACGCAGTAAGGCTGAACATACTACCGGACCCCGTATGTCGGAGTTGCCTGAAAGATGACAAGGTGAAATCACCTCAACACTACCTTCTTAGGTGTGCAGCGTTTGCGAGGCTAAGGGTGAAGTACTTTGGCTCTCACATCCTAAATAGCCCCGAGGAGCTCTGGGGCATTGAGATTAACCGAATTCGTACAGACATAATGGGCTCTCGCCGTTTTATCGATGAAGTATTGGGTGCCGTTCAGAATGTGGTATCACAAGGGTTACACATAAACTAACTTAACGTGAACGATGTCTTATAAGGATGATAAAGATTAATCCTTGGACTCGGCTCCAAAAATTTACAACGTAAGCAAGTACAAATTTCTGAAAGACTGGTCTGTTCTTATCCTTTTTGTTTGCATAAGATACTGCTTTTAATTTAAAATAAATGTTAAATTTGGTTCTAAATATCTTAAAATTCGCCGATATATCTAAAAAAAAATCGTAACATAAAACCACCAAATTTTCCATGAAGTGGTTTGCTTGAATTAAGTCATTTCGTCACTTACACTTTTTTAAATGCAAGTCTGTAAAAAAAATTTACTAATTAAAACTGCCCCAAAGCATCTAACAGTACATTTCATTGGGAAAAAAACTTACACGAAAAAATCTACGAATAATTGACTACCGAAAATCCATATTATTTTCATAGCAGCGCAGCGACAAGTCGAGTTATTTCGATGACAGGCTAATTTGTCGCGTCGCGTCCAAAGGCATTGTTTCCTTTATCTGAAAAAAAAAATAAAAATTGTTTGTAAGTAAGAATATGCCTCTGAAAAAAATAACACGAGCATGAACAAATAAAAAAATATTTTTGGTATTCTTTGTAACCACGCTCATAAATGCTGCCGAAAAAACAACAGCATTTATTTTTTGATATTTTTGCAGCAGATAAAAAAAAAAAATATTGTAGATAGACTGCTGAAAATAGCATTGCCAAAAAAGTGAGTGAGAAGGACGAGCGTTTCCTAGAATATGAGTCCAGTTGGAAAACAAGTGCGATAAGCTGCGAAAAATATGAAAATGTATGAAAAATAAAATTTTAAAATTGAAAAGTTTAAGTAGCAGCAGCAGCAGTTGGGTCGGCATTGAAGTAGGTGCTGAAGTTGAGTTTCGGCTGTGCAAAACATGCAGATAAATGCCAGCAAATGGAGTCGTGGCTACTTCGATTGTGGAATTGGACTAAAGAGAGGACTAAATGAATGTATGGCTGATAAACGTTCGCATACTTAATGGAAAAATTAAAACAAATTAAAGAAAACTATGTGGGAAAGATGAGCCTTCAAACAAAGTGTGAAGTATGAACGAGAAAGGCAAGTTATGCGGTAACATATGTATATAAAAAAATATTCCGATGAATTGATAACCTCCTCCTTTTTTTGAAGTCGGTTAAAAAGAGAAAAACTAGTAAGGTAAATTATTATGAATTTTTATTAGCTATATTTTAACATATCTAATAAAATTTACATAAAAAAATCTTCAGCTTTAGGAAAGTTTTTTTCTGTGGTCCTGAAAATCTCAGTTATTGCAATGTAGCCATCATTTCGCGTGGATAATTCCCAACCGAGCTTACATAAAAGGATAATAATAATAATAATAATACTTGGCACAGCGCCATACCATAATCACGCCCACCGAAGCATGCCAACATACATACTTCCGACACTTCCTCCCTCACTTTCGCCATTCGCTTTAACACCCTCGCATTTGACTAAATGAAAGTTTTCACTACAGTATTGAAAATGAGCAAAGTACAAAAGCGAAAAAAATTATTTTCGAAGGACATCTGCATTGTTGGCGGTCGGTCACCACGGGTGAACGCTTTATTTTATTGTTTTTGAGCGCATTTTTTTTTCTTTTTGTTTTTACACTTTTTCGACACTGAACTTTTATTTGCATTTTCACTTTTCGTGCCATGGCAACCCACGCGCGCGCGTTCGCTACCACTTTCCAACGAATTGTTGAGCGTTCGCACAATTGCAATAAAACGCTAGCGGATATATGTGTGCGTGTGTGTGTGCGGGCTCGCCAATATTCCTGCGGTTTGGCTTGCTGCCCCAAACCTACTTCGCTACTTTAGCATTCCATTCCTGCTGTGCTACAGATATTCAACAACGGCGTCGACATCGCCGTTCCGCGCAGCTCCAAAATTCATACTTCCAAATAACTGGCATGGCAACCAGCTGACCGCACCGAAAACACACACACTTACCTCTTACCTCTTTATATGTATATGTATGTATGTATGTGGAGTCATGTATGGTGTGGCTTTGACGCCGAAAAGCATGCAACAAACCTTTCAAAGCGCCGCATTGGATGGCCAGACGAAAACGCAGCGCCCAAAATGAAGACGACGAGCAGAGCGAAAGTGCGATGCAGCAAAGCGAAAGGCGACGATGCGCCAAATGAGATTAGGAAGGATATGCGCGTATTTAACCGGCAAATGACTCACATGAAACAAAACAAAAACAAATACATATCTACAAAAAAAAAAAGAAGTACGAAAACAAGAAAAAATATGAAAACACTGTGCGCCGCCTAGCAGCAACTGCTATGATATCCTGTTGTGTCCTGCACGGCTGGTGCTTTTGCTCGCTCTGCAGGCGTAGANGAATGAACTTTTTTTGTAATATATTTTTATCATTGCTTGCCTCCTCATTGCCGCTCTACACTTGCTTTATTTTTCTGTTTTGTGTTTTATGCTTCTGATTTTCTTTTTGATCCTCTCAATGTGCAATAATTGTTTTCCCATTGTTATTACACTTGTTCTTTCGCCTTCAGCAGTTATCGCCTTTCGATTTCCTGGTTGCCTCCATTAAACGTCTTGCTCACAGCTTGTGGTCGAATTTAAGATTGTCTATGGTTTCGTACTACCAATAAAGCTACTAAATATATATATGGACTGTAGTCTGTCTGTAAGCTCTTTAGGTGATTCCTTAGCAGAAACACACAAGTTATGCACTTGTACAGGCATGGAGACAAGAGTTGTGCATTCGGGAAAGAAATTTAACAGGTGTTCTGGCATTAAAGTTTTCTGCGCTGTTATTTTTTGACCTGAGTAATTTAATGTGTATTCGGTTAGGTGTTAAAAAGCCTTAAAATATTGAACATTTTGTATAACAAAGAAAGGTTTTCCATAAGATTTATAGAAGCTCTTTCTTTCGCTTTTAAAGTTGATGCTGTCATACGTTCTTCTTCTTCTTCTTCTTCTTTGGCGCAAAGCACGCCAGTCGTTTCTCTTCTGTGCCAACTGACGCCAATTGGGAACGCCAAGTGAAGCCAAGTCCTTCTCCACCTGATCTTTCCATCACAGTGGTGGCCTCGCTCTTCTTCTGCTACCACCAGCGGGTTCCGAGTTGAATACTTTCAGAGCTGGAGCGTCGGTGTCCATTCGAACGACATGACCAAGCCTGCGGAGCCGCTGTATTTTAATTCGCCGCACTATGTCCATATCGTTGTAAAGCTCATACAGCTCATCGTTCCATCGTCTGCGGTACTCGCCGTCGCCAACGCGTAAAGGCCCGTAAATCTTCCGCAAAATCTTTCTCTCAAACACTCC
>NW_016169362.1:14464-17573 GCF_001687245.7 Rhagoletis zephyria
ATTAGGGGTATTCTCTGAGTCTTGCAAAGCCCTTGCATGGTGCACAGATTGCACGAATTGCACGGTAAAAACCGGTTTTCGTATGGGACAGCTTTGCAAACCGTGCAATCCGTGCACCGTGCAAGGGCTTTGCAAGACTCAGAGAATACCCCTATTGAAGTTTGGAGTGCAATTTCTCAAAAACGCGTAGATAGATTTTCTCCAAAGTATCGGAAAATGTTACTGGTTCACAAAATTATTAAATTATTTAATTTTCAATGTTTATTGTTTATGAAGGATTTTCTTTAGTGAAGTTTTGTCGTAAGCATCGTTTGTCCACAATTTGGCAGCCATTTTGTATGAAATACGACAAAATGTGATCAAAATTTCTAATAAATTAACGACACTTTTTACTCAATATCTCGGAAACTAAAAAAGATATCCAAAAATGGAGAACGCCATTTTTAAGGTATTGACTAGTCTAATATGATAATATAATAAACTAAATTTTTACTAAATTGTCGAAACAATTTTAGTCAATATCTCGGAAACTAAAGGAGATATCTAAAAACTGATAGCACCAATCGAAAGACCTTATTTCAAAATATATAACTGCATCTAGAACTAAATTTCGTCAAAATTGCGCTTACGACAATCTTTTACCCAGGCGACGATATGAATGTGAATACATGTGCACATTAGGGTGGTCCAAAAACAGTAAAGTCGGAATTGTAATGATCTTACGCCCTAGGATTGTTCTATATCGAAAAAAGTATTTTTATTTTGAAATCAAAAAATATTAAGAGGTCGCCTAAAGTGCTCAAAGTTTTCCATGTATTTTTATAAGGGAAAAAAACAACTTTTCTCGTAAATTGTATGGAATTCTTGAAAATCAGTATTTTTCGATCTTAAAACTTTAGTTATCTTCAGGTGGCTTTCAATAATAATTTCCAATTGTTTATTTAAAATTTTTTTAATACTAAGGATTTTTTATTGGTCGCTCCATTGAATTTTTCAGAGTTTTTGTGGCTTTTCGGCGGACCTATAAATTATAGTTGATTTGATTACTATTATAGGGAATCTGCTGCAGAGAAACAGAGATCCGATTTCTACGAAAAGTTGTTTTTTTCTCCAACAAAATACATGGAAAACTTTGGGCGTTTTGAGCGACCTCTAAATATTTGTTGATTTTAAAATAAAAAAATGGGGGTATATTTTTTTCGGTATAGAACAATCCTAGGGGTGAGAGCATAAAAATTCCGAATTTATTTTTTCACGTGTATTTTTGGACCACCCTAGTGCACATACATACATATACATGGGTAAATGGGCATACATTTACAAACACAGAAGCACAACTGATGCAAAATGCATTCAGAGAAAAATTGGTGTTTTTGTAAACCAGCAGCTTCACAAGTGGTAAAAGGAGCAGCTGAGCAACAGAAATTTTTAGTTGAATACGAAATTAAATAAAAGCAAAAGCCAAATGTGGCAAAAACTTCTGGCAAATATTTTTCCTGTTTATCACAGGATAAAAATAAAATGATTACAAATGAGTACTTGGGAGTCACTGCTTTTTTGTACTTTTTTCTTTTTAAATGTACATATGCACCTACATACATACATACATACATACATATAATACAGTAATTTTTGTAGTCGAAATGAATGCCTGTAACTTTTGTTATTCCATTTATAAATTCTGCTTGGCTGAGATTTCCATTGCAGATAAGAATAATCTAATTAAAAAGACATTTTTGTCGGGGGAGTATGGCTTGGAGCTTCGAGTGTAATTGCAAGAATAGCTTAGGACGATGAACATCAGGAGGCATACGCATTCTCATCAGGGTCAGGAGTTCTATATGGATATCTTTACTATCCGCATAACAATATGAACCGTTATTAATTAACCGGGTGTTCGGATAACAAAACTAACTCTCTGGCCGTAAGCGCGCCTCTCTGCTCAACGGGATGCAGGCAGCAAAAGCTTTCAGCGAACCTAAGAAGCTCCAGTTTGCCAAACTGAGTAGCTACCAAATATTTCATTTGTGTTCTTCATAGCGCCAAACTCCAGGTCATGCTGGCTTATTCTTACCGGTGGCTGGGTTCTCTACAAAATAAAAGAGTCCATCGCATGCGTGCCAAAGTCCTCTACCTTTACAGCAGTAGCTGCAGGTCCAAAGTCTATTCGAAGTATTGATCGCTGGTGACCTTTAAGCAATAATTCAGACCTCAAACGTGTCTTCACTCACAGACGGCGAGCGCGACATTTGGAACGTCTGGCCTATCCTCGCAATATATTTATTCCATCAGATCTTTTTAGTTAGAGTATATAATATGAAGTGTTGTGTGTGAAGTGTGTGTCACCAGTAGTACGCCCCATAGAGCTACATACATTTTCGTGTTTTGTCACAAGCGTATCAAAATGAAAACAAAATTTTGCCACCGGACAGCAGCTAGGCCCCTTGAGTGAAAGCTCTCATTCACAAAACACTTAACTATTGTAGCTTTCACATGTCAGCGATTCGTGCACAATGCAGTGTGAGTGTTGACTAGTTCTGAGGGAAGGGAAAAGAGTATGTCGACCGTATGTGGGAAGAGGGAGGGTAAGAGGCCAGCGGACGATGATTGTTTGCAAGTTCATGTTGGTCATTATTGCTACAACAATTTGAGACAATTACTAAAATACGACAATACAATCGTGTTGAACTAACATAGCACAATGAATACAGGAAGATGAGCATCTTGTCAGATATCACATGTGAATTCCTTCAGTGGCAACTTATACACACACGCACGCACACTTCTTTAGAGTGGCATGTTGTCCTTTTTGGTGTCGTCGTCGTCGTCGTCGTCCTCATCATCACCGTCTGCGTCTTGGGAATTATGTTCAGCTGGTGTTGTCTCTCCTGGCTTCAGTTACAATGCAAAGTAATTAAGCTGGCGAAATTCTACACTACATATTTATCGCTACTAAATATTCCTGTTCACAATTTACAATTACTCTTAGAAAACAACACACTTTTTGCTTGATGCTATCATTGCTATTGTTGCAAGTTCATATGGTTGCTCCTTGTTTGCTCGCTAAATGCTTGGCTTGGCTTGGCTTGGCTGGGCTGGGCTGGCCCTC
>NW_016169365.1:0-17569 GCF_001687245.7 Rhagoletis zephyria
TAAATATAAAATAAACAAATACTAAATTCCTGGTAGATACTTGGATGAAATGTGCTTCTTACCGCTGAAAAATTTACTATATTACTTCAAAAAATAACTTGGATTTGAAAATGAACAACTTCCCACTTAACGCGTTCCAAGGAAATTTAAATACTTTCCTACATATACATATATGCATTAGGGTGTCCCAAAAAATTGGGAAAGATATCTTTTCTAACATCGCGTGCGTGCTTAAGTAAATAGCAATCCATGTCGTAAAGTGTTGCTATTTTTCCACCAAATTATTCCATCAAAATTTGTTTCTTTTGATAGGCGTTTTGAAGCGTTTTACTTCGGACATGAAATTCGGTGAAATTCCGCGCAGTAAAATAATTTCATCAAAAAACACCAATTTTTTAATTCAATTGCTTGAATTTATTAACGAATGTAAATTCAATATTTAAATACCGCTTTTACTAGGAACTTAAATTGAAAATGATTTTTTATTTTCTGTCCATTTCCATATAAAATACAAAAAATTAAAATAATTTTTCACTTAAATTGTTTTCGTGAAATTGGCTGTAAATGTTAAATTTTTTTCACTTATTTCTTATTAAAATATATCTTAACATACGCCATACGTATAAGTAAAAGTTTAAAACTTTGAGCAAAACTGACAAAATTCAACAAATTAAGAAAAAAATATTCATCAAAATTTTCAAATTTTTTCTCGGAATTTTTAGAAGGCAGTTTAATTCTAGTGGCTTAAAATTACAGTTAATTTTTTTTTAATTTTTTTCATTTAAAGTTTCGTACTAGTTTGTTCGTTCGTTAACTTCCCAACTCTACTCATAAGGCGAATTACCCTTGATTCACCTTGATTGCTGACATCAATTTTTTTTTAGTGTGGCTAATGTGAAACTGGCAGAGTTGTAATTGTGACTAAAAAATAAAGTTTTACAAAAAGTATTCTGAACTCTATGTAAGTTCTTTAATGATTTAAAATTAAATAGTCGAAATTCCCCGCAAAAAGCAGCTCATTCCCCGATTCCCCGCAACGAGACAAATTACCCGCAAATCGGGTAATTCCCCGTAAGTTGGCCTCGCTGATTGACGTTTTTATTATGGTTTATAAAGAAACAAAGTCGTCTACGTCAGCTCCATTGCTATTCGACTTGAGACTGGGATTCGTCTTATCCACGACTTTCAGTGATGTTGTCATTCAATGGGGTGGAAAATTTGTCATCCATAATTTAAGTATATTTTGGGCATTGATCTCTAGATCGTCATAGTTAACTGAGCCTAGTTTAGTCTATTTTTACGTAACATAAGCGAATATATTAGCCAAGGCAATGTATTTTTGTTTTTTTAGGAATTGTTGGATGTGGCTTATTGGCGACAGAGTGACAATCAGCTGAAAAGGAAAATAAAAAAACAAGATATTATCGTTTCTGCGTGTTGAGTAATCATTGACAATTTTTTACCTAAGTTAAGTTAAGTTAAGTCTTTTAAATCTCTTGTAAAATTTTCGGGTGCTTTTCCTGTCAGCCAGCATTTTAAGCTCTTCGCACTCCCGTATTTCGGGCTCTCTTTTAATTACGGAAAATACATCTGGTGTCCCTCTTTATCTTCCTATGTCGTGTGTGTCTATCCCAACATGATCAATTTGGTTTGTCGTTTTTCGATCTGGAGACAGCCACGTAGACTGATGGATATTTTTCTGCTGAAGCATAGTACTGCTTACAACGATATTTCTGGCAACGGCGAAGTCGATCAGCTTCAGTCTGTTATCGGACATTTCGTCGTGGAGTCTGAATTTTCTGACGGTGACCCTGGCATTGAAATCCTTTTATTCTGCGTCACCCTAATATATAAAACTCTGCAAGGCCCTTTAAGAGAAGCATCGAGCAAAGCGCACGGCAGCTAATTAAATGTTCAAAATTTATTTAAGAAACAATTTCACGATAAAACACCCAAAATACTTAATAGGGAACGTATAAAACAAAAAAAGAAAACAGAACCCAAAAAACCGAACTACAAGAAAACAGTTCCGATTAAAATGAGACACTTTGTTTGCGGTCGACAGTCAAAAACAAAACGTGGCTAAACAATAAATGGCGCTAAAAGGTGATTTGCACGCCTTATTTAGTCGAATGATTTTCTGCGACAAAATGCAGCGGAATGTCACCGGGCGCGCAAGAGTGGCAAGCGCGGCGAATGTGGTGAATGCGGAGTGAGGAGCGCCTGGGGGAATGTGGCAACCAGTTTAAACGGAAGCCATGCCTGTCGCGCACGCGGACACAAGAAATTTCATACTAATTGGCATAAATACCAAATGACGCACAGTAGCCAAGTACCCCAACAGCCAACAAAATCAACAACAACGCACCAACAAAGCAACAGGAGCGGCCGCCCGAGGACAATACGACAAGTCAAGCAAAAGCAATGCGTATAGAAGAAATAATCAGCAATAACAAATGTAGCTGGCGTAATGGCAATAACACCACCAAGGGAATAGTTTATGGAGGACATCAGACAAAAAAAAAAAACAAAAGATAAATAATCTTACAACAAACCAAGCGCGCAGCAGCAGCCGACAATCGAGAGACGATGAGATCTTCACCTTGAAAATCATTAATCGTTTTGCCTCGACATAATATTGATGAGGGGGGCTGTTGCCAACTTTGTGGCTTTTCTACTTGCTGCTGCGACCGTTGTCTGTTGCTGCACATGATGTTGCTGGTTGGGTACTTGCTTGCAGCACCTATCTATCGCAAGCAGACGACATACATACATACGTCTGCAACAGCAGCCAGCAGCAGCAGCATCACCCCCGCCCATACACCGCTTGCCATGCGTTGGTGTGCAAGTTTTTATTTGCCAACCGGCAGTGCTGCTCGACGGCGGAACTCGTTGATGGAATGTTCATCGGACCAATTGAAATTGCTGTGACAACAATAAAAATGCAACTTTTTCTTACCATCACAAGTCGATGATCGGCTGATCTAGTGTCCGCTGTGTCCAACTGTCTTCTTCCTCGTCTTCGGCTGCTTCTACTCTTTACATACATACACAGATACATACAAATGCGTGCGTATAGCTTGCTGTCAGCTAATAACCGTTGTTCGCATTGATCGGTCGCTTGGACAACAATTAAGTTAAAGCTGATCAAACGATTTGTAGCTGTAAATTCAACGCCAACATCTGAGCGCACACGCAGTGACTTTTACGAGTGCCTGTTGCAGCTTACCCGTCGCCCTTCGGCATGCTCCTGCTCCTGCTGGCAACATTTTTAGTTGTACATAAATTGGTTTGAGAATGTTCGTTTATTGCTGCTGCCGCTGTTGGCTTATTTGTTGGCTCGTTTGCTGCTGTAATATATTTTGCT
This sequence comes from Rhagoletis zephyria, assembly GCF_001687245.7. NCBI lineage: Eukaryota > Metazoa > Arthropoda > Insecta > Diptera > Tephritidae > Rhagoletis > Rhagoletis zephyria. The sequence goes on from NW_016169365.1 coordinate 3,368, forward strand.
GTAAATGCTTTTTTGCGCTTATCACAGCTCGTAGTTTTTATATCAGTTGCTAACAACGATTGCTGTTGTTGCTACCATTGCTTTAAGTGATTGCAGTCGTCATCATCAGCGTCGTCATCTCATTTGTCTTTGTTGTTGTAGTGTTGTCGCAGAATAATCCAATTAATCGAACAATTCACTTTGTACCTTCGAGCAGCCTACATTCGAATATGAATGTGTATATATACATACATACATACATAATATGTGTATGGATTTATTTGTTGTACCAGGATGTATAAAAATGATAGTTCGACCACGGTTTTCAGAAAATAAGAGTTCGCAGTTTTGTTGCAATATTCGAAAATTCGGGGAATCTTTCCTTGGTATTTACCCCATAAAAAAGTCTTAAATTGATGTGGGGACTATTGCAAAAATAGTACTTACTTTCACCTAAGTCTTTGAAATAACTTGTAATAATTTGTGTACAAATTTAACAAACATAAATATTTTGCATTTGGAAAAGTTATTTGTACAAGGTGGGCCAAATAAGGCCTACCAATGTTAAACACGTCTAACTTCTTTATTTCGATTGATAGGTCGTATTTGGCCCACCCGGTACATACATGCCTAATGTATACGAAAATATACATTAGGGAGTCCCAAAAACTAACCCAGTAGGATAACGGCTTGGACTTAAAAAACTCAATAAACTAGTCCTAAATTCATGTAACTCATAGAAAGGGCTCTTTGGACAGTCCTTCGTCCTTCTCTGCAATCGAGGCGTTGGCGTAACTGAGCTATATACCGAAGAATCTAGCTTTAGAGCGGATCGTGCTTCTCTCCAGACAAGACGTTTTTCTAACAGGGTCGTTTACGACAGTACTACACGACGAAGTCTCCCTACTAACACAAATTATACATCGAATTTTCGCATCTTCACTTGGCAGCTGAATCAGACGTCACCAGGTACTGTAGCCATCGCGTTTCTTGGATGGCGGTGATGACAGCCTTAGTTTTCGCGAGAACATTAGGGTCCGGACGTTCCAGGTGCATAGTACTTTTACACGTTTTCAAGGGTCTCATCTGGGGTTCATTGCATTTAGAGTTTACGTGGAAAGTCTCTGGCACATAACCAGAACCTGGAGGAATTTTTAGTACCCGGTTTTAGTTAGAGGCGCATACTACCCCTTTGTTGTCCGATGCCTGGTCCGACCAATGTCCAAAGCTAGAGAAAAATATTCCCAGCAACAGTCTCCCTCGACAAACAGTTGAAAGCCCCCCAGTATATTTCAGCCATGAAAACCATTTGATTCCCTTCCTTTCTGCAGTCATCCGAGGCTTCATATGAGCAGTATTTCGCACCTGCGTTGCTCACTTTGCCAGGATGCGTGAACGCGGAACCAAAAACAAGAGTTTAATATAGTCGAACAACTTCAACTGCATACCCGTTACCCATGCCTGGCGATTTCGATGCCGAGGTGGGTAAAGTAGGGGATTTTTCGTCCCACTGTTGGAAAATTCAGCCTCACAGCCCCGGGGCTCGAAACAAAGTACGGCAATTTATCTAAACGCGTAAATGCCTCGTAGCGATGCAAACCTCGTAAACTGGTTTAATTTTGTTTGGAAAATCGCTTTACCTCGTACGCGGTTACGAGGCATTTACATAGCCATAGTATACTGCAGCACTATGTTACAGCAGAAAAGTATTCATGGGGCTACTTGGCTGCTTTCACATCGAAGGACTAGAAACCAAATCGATCATATTGTCTTTGCGCAGAAAAAAATTTGCGCTCAGAAATACAAGGAAAGCTCAACGTCGCAGAAAGTTGCAAGCATGGTCGCTACTCGACTCTCACACTTATGCTACGGGAGCAGTCTTCTCAAAGCCGATTTAGTATGCTAGCGGTGGGAATCCATCTCTCGCCCGGCAAAACGAGGAATATTAAGGCGCAGTTAGTCAACGACGTAGCTTAAACGTAGGTTGACGTACGTAGCAGCATATAAAATTTACTGTTGATAGAGAGAGAGAGAAACAATAGCAACGTCACCGCCATGCGGTGGTGAGTTTTCGTTGACACGCGAATCCCATAAGGTAGATCGTCTACGTCACGTCGTTGACTGTTTGCACTTTTACTCCGCTGCAAGACAAGGTTGCGATCGAACGCAAAGCGAGCCAAGGGGTATCGACATAAGGAGCCGTGGAGAGTAGCGAAATGTAGCCAGGAGAGCGATTCACTTTACAAAAGTTTTTAAAACCAAAGCGAACTGCTCAAATAAGCACTACAGCCTAGAACATATCGACGGCTGAGAGCGGAAGAACGACCTATATCGACAGCCGGTTCGAAAAATTCTGGGATAGGGCTTCTTCAACCAAATTCTGAGATAGGGCGTTCTTCAAGCAAATTCTGAAGTGGGACGTTCTTGAGCCATAGAAATAGGTCGATCTTCCACTGACTCATCGACATGTTGTGGAGAGGAAACACATTTCCTTCTTGTTGCGCAAACTACCTCGGGATCAGCCTATTAAACGAGCCACCTAAGGTATCATCTAGCGTACTAGGAAAGGCGTAATGCCACCATCAGGCAACTGATTGACCAGGTAAAACCACCCTAGACCAGGTATTTGCCATAGCCCAGATCTAACGAAAAGGAGCTGCTTAAATGCGGCCGCTGTGGTCGAGTGGTTAGCGATGCGTACTACCACTCCGTGGGAGCAAGGATGAACCACTGTTCAAAGCAACATGCCNGTCATGGAACAACTTAATTTGCGTTTTTGTTAATTTCAACGCGTATCTCAATTCAATTCGTTGCAATAATTGAGCAATTTCTCATTTAAATGAATTGCCAATTTCACGCAACGCCCCGCCAATAATGCCGCCTTAACAGCAACAGCAACAGCAACAGCAGCAGCAAACAGCCGACATGCAGTCAGCCAGCCCAACCCGACCTGTCACATTCGATTGCAGCCAATTTGGCCGGCACTAATAAATTGTCTTGAATTATTATCGCACGCCGCCTTGCAGAATCCTCACTGCCCCCTCACACCGCCATCATTCCAACTACACAGCGTCACTCATCTTCAAATGCAATTATAATTATAAAACAATCAAAGCGCCAAAGACAATAACAACAACAACTCGGCATATATGTAGCGAGTGCAGCAATTGCAACAACAGTAGCGATAACGATTTGGCATTTTACTGAGACGGCAAATTTTCGGGGCAAGTGGCGCATTGCTGGTGGCTGGTGGCTGGTGGCTGATGGCAGGTGGCTGGTGGCAGCAAGTAGCCAGCATCAGGCAACAGCTAACAGTCATCCACTCTGGCACTCTCTTTCCGCCGCATGTAATGGGAACGCAAATTGAAGTCGCTTAATAAATCGAACAACCATGTTAATGTGGCCAATTTATACAAAAAACGCCCAGGCAGCGCAAACGATCGACACAGCAATCGACGATCAATGATCGCAACTGCTGGGCAGCATTGCCACAGTGTGCCACCACATAAAATCACTCTCGATTGCAATCGCTGATGTGGCTGCCACGGACACACTGCTGAAGGTGAGACCTTAAAGAATTTACGAGCCAAGTAGTGTAGCGTAGCGAGTGAAGCCTGCGCGCCATACGAACCACAACAAGGCAATGCCGAAGTGGTGACGGGCAACAAAGGCTTAGCACGCGCGCGCGCGGCTGCACTGCCGACTAATGTGGTTTGCCAAATTGTGTGTTGACCAAGGAGGCCAGTTGTGATCGTCAGGTGATATTGGCAAGCTCCTAAGTGGAGAGTTTATTTCATCGTTAATGTGCAAGTGCACTTCTTTTTGCATCGCTGTGTGTTTGTGTTTGTGTTCGTGTTCGAATGGAATGAACTTGCAAAGTTGTCCAGGCAGAGCGATTGAGCGATTGCTCGGTCGGATTAGTAGTTGGCTGCTTTGCGCAAAGGAGACGCTGGTTCGAATTAAGTGGAATTGCGATCGCAGTCAGTGGTGTCGTGAAGTCACGTGGTGTACGAGCCGGCCAGGACCAGCACAAACAAGCAAGTGAGTAGCGAAAAATAAATGTGAATGCGTTCACTTGGTGATACAGGTAGCATTTTTCCTTGGTTACCTTGTACGCTGAAGATTTTGATAAGCTTCTGGAATTGCTTGCTCAAGTGGTTTTAATAAAGCCAAATGCGGAGCAGTGGCATCAGCAGCGCCCCAAAGATGGTTAAAGGAATAAACAAACAAAAAAACAAAAAACAATGCAAACTCGTCGCGAGGTGGGACATCTAATTATTATAAATAAACCAATCGGGCAATAAAGATCAGCCCAAATGATGCAGTCAAAAGGAGGAGTACCAAAAGAAATATGGTTTTGTTATTGGACGATTTCTTCATAGCAACTCGAACTTAATCTAAATGATATATCAAAATAATATATATGTACATAAATACATATGTACCTACGTGTGGGTGAGTGATTGGCTAAGAACGCAAATATTTCCAGAATTTGCCTTTTAATTTAATATGTTAGTAATTAAGTATGTATGTAGGCCTGCGCGTACAGCTGTCTCACAGGGTCAAGTACTTGGGCTTGATCTTAGACTGGAAGTTGTCGTGGCGGTCAAACATCGAGGAAAGGGCAAGGAAGGCATCAGTGGCCTTGTATTGTAGTAGGGGAGCTATTGGTAAGAGATGGAGTATCTCCCCTAAAGTTGTCTATTGGCTCTACGGGACCGTAGTCAAGCCAATTATGTTTTATGGCTCACTAGCCTGGTGGAACTCACTGGAAAAGGTTACACTAGCTAGGCAGCTGGAACGCGTACAACGTGCTGCATTAATTGGTATTAGTGGGGCACTGCGGACCGCCCCCACATTAGCATTGAACGCAATGTTAAACGTAGCGCCTGTCGGTGTTGCATGCAGAATTGTCGCAGAGCGAACGGCTATTAGACTCAGGGAAATCGATTCGTTGACCAACTTAGGGACTGGACACTCTGGAGTTCTAGGGGGCTTCGATTTCATCTCGTATCGCACGGATTACTGCACCACTGATACGGCTCCTGGGAGCTTCTCCTCCGTCCACTTTCCCCCAAGGGATGGGTGGGCCGGGCGGGAATTCTGGAGGAGGGGTGCGGGGAACTTCTTTACGGATAGATCGAAACTGGACTCCAGGGTTGGTGGAGGGGTCTTCTATCGCGAGCTCTCCATCAACACTAATTTCAGGCACGCGGACTTCTGCAGTGTATTCCAGGCGGCTATCAGGGCCTTGAGTTCGTTAGAGGTGCGCTCTAGCTTGGTTAAGGAATGTCTGCTCTCTCTTTCGGCCGGGTCGGAATACTTCTGCATTAGGCGTATTTGGGTTCCGGGTCACAACGACATTGGGGGAACTGCGTGACTAACGAGCTGACCAGGGAAAGAGCCCGTGAAACGTTATCATCGGATAAAGAGCTCTTGGATAGATGGGCGACATTTCAGCTCAGCGAACGTATACCACGACATGCGCGACCGCAAGGTCCTTTTGGCCGAGTGTGGACCGGGGGCGGTCGAGGCCACTCCTCACACTCACAAAGCCACAGTTATCACCTCTGGTGGGGGTTTTAACGGGTCATTGTCCTATCGGTGTTCACGCAGGAAGGCTGAACATTCTACCGGACCCCTTATGTCGCAGTTGAGGTAGTATCACCTCAACACTACCTTCTTAGGTGCCCAGCGTTTGCGAGGCTAAGATTGAAGTACATTGGCTCTCAGTTTCTAAATAGCCCCGAGGAGCTCTGGGGCATTGAGATTAGCCGTATTAGTAAATACATAATCGGCTCGGAGCATTTTAACGATTAAGTTTAGGGGGCCGTTTATAAATTGAGGGCATCACAAAGGATAATCTTATATTGTCTAAGTGAGCTCCGGCTACTCGGGGCTGCCACCTTACCTAGTACACCAGTTTCAAGGAGGACTGTGGAAAAATACAGGGAATAATTTATAATTTGCAGGGTCTCGCTGCCAACTCGTGTAAGGCCACCTTAGTCTTGTCAACGCGAATAAGAAAATTTGATTAGATACTTACTAGGGCAGGCTAACGAAGTGGTAAGAGTTTTCGGGTACAGCATTAGGAAGGTATGTATGCGTTCCGCTCTTTTCACTGGATATTCATTTGAGCATAAAGCTCGAATGGGTTTGGTGCTGCTGGGGGCAGCCTGCCGTTGCCAAGTAGGTGCGCCTATTAAGGCAATTCCCTTCTCCTGGTTGTAAAGCAGGCACACTACCAGGGACTATTACGACGACTAGGAAAAGTCCAGAAGAAGCCCAATCAACCAAGTGCGTTTAGCAATTTCACTCATACTTACAAACATGCCTCAGTAACTACTTGGAACACCTTGGTTACTCCGGCCAGTTAGTTAGTAGCATCTGAGAAAAGAAACAAACAAGATATAAGGTTTTTGTAATGACCTCAGACGGGCATAAAAACTATGGGACATATTCAAGATCAAGTCGACTCTAAAGTAAGTACCTGCTTTTTGACATTCATTCATTTTCAATGCATAATATCGACTACATATGTATATGTTAATATGTCCATAAACATATTTCTGCCGTTCGCAGTCGAAATTAAGTTTTAGTACAGCCGAAACAAATTTGTAGAAGAAGTCCACCAAATATTAAATAATTTATAGATAATAAAACTTATATTATTCTTCTCACTTTCTTACTTTGTTATATTTATTTATGTACACTTTACTTGTTATTAAGAATGATTTAAGCAACATATAGAAAATGCATACAATGTATTTGCGACAGTTGCACACACCACAGGGGCATGGGCACAGCGACAGCGACAGCGACGCGCGACAAAATCCCCAAAATGGCCACTGTGCATTGAAGCCAGGCCAATCTCTGTGCCAATTTATTGCATGCTTCACATTTACCATTGTTTCCAAAACATTTTTTTTTTATGCAACTGTCGTTTTTCTTTTTAATTTTGTTGCATTTAAAACGAGCTAGGACGAGAAGAACGACAACCCAGACGACGACTATCTGTGCATCGCTCCGTGTGTTAAACTCCAAAAGATATCGAAATTGTAATACATTTCGACCGAGCTAACCTCCCTCTCCTCCATCTTCTACAATTTCGCCAGGAACAGCCACTGCTCCACATTGTTTTCATTGGTAAATCTGATGCGATGGCGATTGAAAGCTGCTGTGGCACGCTATCGCTTAAAGAAGTCGAATAGAAGATGTCGAGAATTTGTGGGCGGGGTGGGAAAGGAGTTGTGAGGTGGCGTGACATTGCATTAAATTGAGATTGGATTAGCCGCTTGACTAAATTGTGTGATGGCGATAACGTTGATAGTGCAGGTCGAAAAATGTGCATGCGGCGCGAGAGGAGCAAAGGCGAGAAGCAGAAGGACGTAGAGAAGGTGGATGCTGATGATGATGATGATGCTGATGATAATGATGGCGGATACCTTGACTGCTTTTTGTTGTACTGTGTCATTGTGTTGGCGTTGGTAATGTTGCGATATCTCTACCTTGCCATCTCACAACGGTAAAACAAATGTGCGCGCGAAAGACTCGACGGCAGCAACAGTGACAGCAAGTTGGTACAATAGTGGCGATGGCCACAAGACAATTGCTAACTACATACTTACTACATACAACAGTAGCTGTAAGTAAACAACAACACAGCAAGTCGATCAGTAGCCGTTTCGATAATTTGCTGCTGCATTCCAAGCGTATGTCTCCTTATCCCACATGTCAATCAAGTGCCTAATTATTCTTGCGGGTCCTACTTAAACCTCTGCATATACTCGTACATATGTGCATACATATCTACACCTTCATGTGGTTAAGTATATCTCTGAAAATTTTTTATATTTATTTATTTTATTAGTATAAGAATACATGCATGAATGTTATAGCTGGATTGTTGTTGAGAATGATCTTTTGTTGTCTCTGTGTATCAGCGTTTTGGCACATGCATAGCGGAATGTTGCAGATAATTGGAGTCCATTGAGAGCATATCAATTCCGATTTAGGTACAGTACCAAGCAGAAAATAATTGCATTTGCATATATGTACACACACTTATACATACATAATACCCTGCCTCGACAATGCTAGTTTTAGGCACGGTGCACATTAAAGCATAGACAGACGGCAGCATAGACAGAATTATCTGCAGTTGATCCACATTAAGTCCTAGATTGCTAGTCTTGCATGTTCTTCGTATTATCCGCCCCCTCAGCAAACAAATACGCAAGCAAGGTATAGTGATTGATCCGCGGTAGCCGAGTGGTGACAGCTGCGTACTACAAGTCTGTAGATCCCAGGTTCGATCCTCGGTTGGAGCGATTGCCAAGAATTTTTTTTTTTTTGTATTTTAGTCGATTGAACAACTGGCCCTTAGGGCCGTTTTCAACATCTCTGGTTAACACTAATCCCCAGTTAAACATCGTTACCGACGTTACTGACTGCAGGCATATAACATTGTGTCGACACGAAATATTTGAATATGTATAGATTTTAATAATTATTTAGTGATATTTCAGCCAAATCAGTGTAGTACCAATGACATGTAAACAAACCGTCTGACGTTTTTACAGGAAATAGTGCTTTTTGCGTTCCTATGCACTTCTGCATCTGTTCTCCTTTTACTCTCATTTGAGAGCGTGAAATTGTTTGACAGTTCCACAGGTTTTAGTCCGAAGTTCAAAGGAACAGACTACTTATTTATTGCGATTGATGCGGTATTTCTTGAAGTAAATGAGGATTTTCAACTGAGCAGCAGCGAATCATTTGCTTGTTGACGGAGCCGTTCAACCACAAATGGGCTTGATCACTGAACATGATTTGACGATGTAATTCGTAATTGTCCTTCAAAGCTTCTGGAGCCCAATTTAAGAACGTACCATGTGTCGCTTCATAGGATAAAGTGATTTTAGTTCTACCTTTATTTCTTTTTTCATGCATAACTTAGACGCCCTAGTACAGATACAAGAGCAAAGCTGCAGAGGATCTCCATCTTCCATAGCTCTCAAGAGTATCCGTCCAATACTTCCATAGGAATTCCGTCGGATGCGCCGACGATGCCCGAAGATGATATTCTTAAAATATATTGCAATACGTTAAAGTCTAATGGTTAGACTTACAAATTATGAGCGCAATGGACAAACTAATTATGAGATAACCTAATGAATGAGATAACCTAAAATTGAGGCCGTTGGTTCAATGAGCTAACTAAATGAAAAACTGCTCAACGTCAGCCCTCAGGTGAATTTACTTAACACATAACATTTAATTCCTTGATTTATTTTTTACACGCCATTCGCTCCATACTCGTCTGCGACAATTAAAAACCAAAATCGATTAGCACAATTTATTGTCTACAACAGCATAGAGCAAATTATGCCACCACTCCCCAAATGGCCAAGAACAGGAAGCCCAAATTGAGACATTATCCGCATTTCACAACACAAACAGCAAATTTTTCCTGACACCACATCAACTGATTTACGTTCGTTTTTCCTCCCAACTTAAATGATTTTTTTTTTTTTCCTAAATGGCATTTACGAGTGAACGGAAACGAGGAACACATCCAGCGGGTTGTATTGACTTGGTGGACTATCAACTCTTTAACGATTACTTCAATCAAATAAGGCGCAATTTCGATATAAACCAGATGCGAATATACATACATACATACATATAACTATAATGTGTGTATATGTATGGATGTGTTAGGCTCTATGCACCACATACGTACAAACATACATACATACATACATACATACTCTATGAACAAAGGTGATGGGCGAATGAGCCAACAGACAAATGGCGAATAGTGAGTGCAATCCAATTAACTCCATAAAAAGGCAAACAGCGTCAATGTGAGCAAATTCATTGTCTCACCGCATTGGCGGCATTACATGGCACCACGCACTGCAACAATAGCAAAAGCACTAGCACTAGCACATCAGCAGCAGCAGCAGCAGCAGCGCAGAACTTTGGCAAGAACACAAAAACGCAGTCGCACCTTCACGGCTGCGCGCAGCAGGGTTTCCGTATCCCCACTTGGCTTGAGGCTGTCAGTCGCTACTCGGTACGTCTATGAGCCTGCGTATTGCTGCTGGCGTTCATCGGCTTTTTAGTGGAAATTTGTAGAAAAGCGTAAATGTAGACGCTCCAACAATAGCTGCTGTTTTCCACTGCAAGCCAAGCTTAAATTGTTGTTGGGCATGCGCAGTAGTTGCAGCCTTTCGGTTCTTTATCGATCTGCAGTAATCAATAAAGTATCGGCGAGTATGCAAGTAGCAAGAGCGTTAGCCTTGTTGGCAAATCGACTTTTCGTTGCTGTGAAGCTCAACACCCAGTCTTTTAAAGCAAATAGTGGAGTAACTATGGACATATCGCTGGCTTGTTGGAAAAGAAAGTCGTAACTCAAAAAATTAAAATTGCGTGAAAAATGAGTTAGATAACCCGTTATTATATAAAAAAAAAACACCCAGTAATTTTTTGGTCGTTTCTCTGTTCTTCTATGAACCACGACCAAGGTTTCCTTAAATTTTTAGTCAAAGCTTTGGGCTTCTATTTTAGTTCATTGTTTTATCCTGACTCCATTGGATAGACATTTGTATCCCGTTTTTTTTTTGTTTTTTGTTTTTTTAATCTGCAGTGAATACTTACTTTATCATGCATGCATGTCTGTATGCACTTTCATGTGAGTATGTACATTTAAACCTGTCGCCACAATCAGCGCAAATCTGATCCATTCGAGGATCATTGATCAGATTGATGATTGGCGTTGATCGGCCAGATGCTGTCATCGTTTTGTGATAATTTGTGTGATCGCAAGCGGTATGTGGTATGCACCATATTTGGAGCGCAAAACATTCACTGGTGCAACAAAGACCGCTGCCAGCATTTGCCATATCATGACGCTGTAGCTGCCACATAATTAGGTATTGAATATTTATGAATCGATTGCTGATGCTGTGGGAATGTGATGCCGTCAGCAGGCAAGCGAAAAATCACACAATCTCACGAGGATACTTCCATTTGCAAAAATATGGATGTGCATTGATGTGGATGTGTGGTAAAATTGGTTTGAAATGCGGATGTGGCAATACTACTTACTTATGTATAATTTGTATGTAACTATGCTTGCTTTTAAATTATAATATATGTTCAAAAAAAAAATATAAATAGCAAAAGGTTCGGCTTCGGCAAAAAAAGTTCGATCGTTTTTTTTGCGGGAGCCGAGCAATCAGCCGAATATGAAAATATTGCCGATTAATCGGCAAACCAAGCCGAATCTGAACGTTCGGTCGGACTGTAGTTGCGTCGGAATACGTTATTTAAAAAACTGTTGAAAGTTCTAAGACCAATTTCCATATCGGGAAAAGAATAATCTTAGCCACTTTGCAGCTCCAATTCGACCCAAGGGCGTCACCAGCATAGAAAACCCCCTCTCAAGCCAAAGAATAATATTTCACTAATATGGGTCTAGAAAAAAGGCTCTTTAGAAGAAAGTATGCGTACTAAAGTTTCAAACACGAATTTTTAAAATCATATATTCAAAATTTCGCTTTATTTATAAAACATTTTGACAATTTTACACACATTTAATTTTTCTTTTTACTTATAAATCAATGAAACGAAGATATTTCAAATTTTTCGTGGTTTTTTGAAAAATTCTTCTAGAACTTCGTCAACTGAAAAATGTATATCTTTGTGAATATTCATAGATGCTAGACTGTTGAGTCTTTCTTGACATGCTGTATTTCTCAGGTAGGTTTTAATTCTTTTCAGGCATGAAAAGCTTCGTTCAGGTGTGGCTATTGAAACGGGCAAAAGTGCCAATATACGTAAGATCTTAAAAACATTCCAAAAAGACGTTCTATTAGCTACTTGTAATGCTTCGAGAGCATTTCGAAAATGTTCGTGTGAAACTCGTTTCTTCCACATTTTTACCTCCAGTAGCTCGTTTCTGTAACAATTCTCTACCAAGGCGAATTGAGATATGAATTCGCCGCCCTGTTCTCTACTGCTAATGAGTAGTAGAGAATGACGTATATTCTCTACCAGTAGAGAAATAATCGGTAGAGAAGAGTTACAGAAACGAGCTACAGAAGAAAGTTTTGTTTCGAGCAGTCAATTACTTTTTCATAGAAAGCAAACAATTCTTCAGTTTTTTTTTCGTTAAAATCATACTTTGGAAACAAAACACTAAAATTATTTAAAACTGACTATGGTTTAGGAACCGGCCTTTCAAATGAGCAATATATGTATCAAGGAAGGGAATGTAAAAAGCAATGCGATAGTATGCCTCGGCGTCTTCGGTTTTCACATTAAAGCGATTCTTTTGGCGACTGCTGTATCGCGGTACTTTGATTTCTGAACCTAGGTTGGTGCATACTTCTTCTAATGTTCGAAAAGCAAATGAAAGTTTTTTCTGCATCTTGTCGCATTTCTTCAAATTCCTTTGAAGCGTCGTCGGCTAAGCTCATTGCTTCTGCAAGATCTTCATCAGGTACTTGTAATTGCCGGCTAGCAAAGCAACAACAATTTATAAAAAAGCAAATGCTTGGCTGTTGTCGCTGTGCTAACAGTTTTTCAAACCCTGATAATTTCTATAGNGCAACAACAATTTATAAAAAAGCAAATGCTTGTCTGTTGTCGCTGTGCTAACAGTTTTTCAAACCCTGATAATTGCTATAGATATTCGCACGATACAAATAATTTTTACGGTATTTTCCCCGTGACAAATAAAAAGTTTTTGACAATTGGAAGAAATAACTACAACTTCGAAAGTCTTTTTTAAACGAATTTTCATTTTTTTAGAGCCGTTGCCGAGAAACTTATGGATACATATACATATACACAAAAATTGCTCGTTTAAGGTAATTAGAATAAGGGCCAAAATATTCCGAAAAAAAAAAAAAACGATTTGCGCTCTCTCAATTGCAGGCACCTCTTGCAACTTTTATTTCTGAAATCTCACTGAAAGCTATTTCTGGCTATTCGAACATCGAAATAAAATTTCTGCTGTGGAAGCGAAGTGTAGAAAACAGATTGGAAAAGACAAGCACGTAATGCATTATATGAATGCAAAAAATGGTAGGTATAACTTGGGAATTATTATCTCCTACGATTATGCGATTAGTGCTATACGACAATACGTAGTAATTTCAGCTTTGTGTACTTTATGGGACGCTTGTGTGGAGGATTCAAACAGGAAAACTCACATATCCACAGGTAAGCTGTTGGCGCCAGGGAAGGTCCTAAGGTAACAGCTTGTTGCCCAGAAGATAAAAGCAATGGCAAAGTGGATTATTTTAAGAGCCCCCAAAATTGCCAGAGTCATCCAAGATACAGCAGAACGAAAATAGGTATCCTAACAGGACAAAGTCTATTAGTCGCACACGCAGTTATACTTGGAATTACGGTTAGCTACGTAGCATAAAATACATAGAGATGAGAAGAAGGGAGATCTTGGAACGCATTATATCTCTAAAATTTCAGAATGTTTGAGGGCGTGTCAATACTAGAGATTTTGGTCAAAACCGTTCACATCCTAAATGATGCCTATTTTGGATCTCTCTCCTTGATGTATTTTGGTCTACCTTTGGTCTAACTCTCTCTAGCCATTTCAACTTAACTTTAGGGTCATCATTGCACATATAACACACTAAGTAGTTACAATATACTTTCTTCAGTGTCCCCACTTAGAATCGATCTTTGTATATTCAAAATGTGACTAATAGGTGGCATACACGGTGCGTCTGACTCGCGAGTCATTTGTGTACGTGTTGACTCGCCTTCTACACACAGTTGAGTCATTCAGAGTCAAGCCGGGAGTCATGTTGGTGTAACTAACACATATTTATTTTCACAAACACATCCAACCCGACTCACGAGTCATACGCACCGTGTATGCCGCCTATAAAGATAAGATCTGCGTTATCGAATAAAAAAATTAAGATACCTATTCAAGTGAATTCACCCCGTATTTCTTTTCATATTGTCCCAAAAAATAAACTCTCCAAAATCTACCGGAAACGTAATACAAACAATTCTATTACACATGATCATTTCCTATGAAGTTTCATTTCAGCAGTCTNTACGCACCGTGTATGCCGCCTATAAAGATAAGATCTGCGTTATCGAATAAAAAAATTAAGATACCTATTCAAGTGAATTCACCCCGTATTTCTTTTCATATTGTCCCAAAAAATAAACTCTCCA
>NW_016169366.1:0-17568 GCF_001687245.7 Rhagoletis zephyria
TTTGCTATAATCGTGTGACTCACGACAACTACCCGATTGTAAGTTTTAACGGCTAATATACACAATTGGTTTGTAAAACTTTCATATTTACATAAACGTGGATATTTAGCTTTGCTGCACTCGCCCAGTCTTCGAAGATACAAATCAAAATGATAATCATATTCTTCCCACCACAACGATGCCAACGTCAGCAGATGAACACCAGCCGACAATAAAAACTACGAGCACAACAACAGTTGCCTCTCAAACAAATAGCGATGATGAACGTTCAGCGTCGGATGACAAAAACTCGCCACCGGAAACTTGTCGAGTGCCACACGATGGCAGCGATGGCACCTGCAAACGTGAGTTGTTTTGCTCTAACGCCCTCTGTGTTTTTATAACTTGCGCGCAGTATGACCAGCTTAAGCTTTCCGATGCTAGATTTAGTATTGTTTTTTTGTACTAAACTCGGAATTTAAGGTTTAGCGTCGTGGCCTTTTTCTACTACAAGTATTTTTTTTTGTTTAAGTATTAATTTTATATACATATATATACATACATATTTTTAAATAAAGTACAGGTAAGGTATAAGTAAAAAATAACTTACTTTTTTGATAGCAAAAAACCTAAAAGGTAGCTTACGAGTACCTTTGAAAGCAGAGAACATTGTAAAGGCAATTCGGCCAGAAATTAAATCGAATAATATTTTTTTTTTTAAACCAAACAGAATCAGTAAGTTCGCTACTTTTTGAACTGCTCGCACTTCTACTAGAACGAAACACTTGAAAAGATCTACGATATGGGATTGAACGAACGAAAAATGAAAGCGTCCGAAAGTGCAAAAGCCATAGGCATATCATATGGCTCAATGAATTCGATTTCGAATGACTATTTGGGTATAATAAAACTATTAAAATTGTTGCCACCGTGACTCTCATTTGGCCACAAACGCACTAGAGCTTCGAAGAGCTACTTGCTGTGGTGGAACCGCTAACCGAATGCACCATTTTATAACCCCGACGAAGCACTGATCTACCACAGCACACGGAAGGACAGGCATAAATCGAAACAGAATAATTTTCACAGGTAAATTAGCACCGATGAAGGCAAAGGGGGATGTGAAGGCCAACTAGGTTAACCCGAAACTGATGCACATGGTAAACTGATTAAATATGGAATGAAACATTCAACAGGCAACTATTTGAATTAGTTATTTGAAGAAAAAGTGGCCTCATTTGAGAATTAACGAAGTTTTCTTACATCAATACCCCGGCAAAATTTCCAGTCGAGTGACTCTTGTCGCAGCTGCCGCGATGTAGAGGAAGTACAAAGATACCTATGACACTGCCTCACGTTACGAAGATCCTGTCGACATTCGATCCATCGTCACTTACTTGAGTGTCTGCCTGAACTAAGCACAGCTAGCATCGTCGATTTTAGGATATTCATCGGAACGACGAATTTGTTTTCAATCCTAGGACAATGAAATAAATAGAGCCCCTCTTCTACGGCATCACAATGGAGACTCACAGCCAAGATAGGTGTTTCTTACAACGAGAATTTTATAGTTCTTTCCCAGACGCATTTATTTAGGTTTTAAAACAACAGATAATCACTGGGAGCTAAATCCAAATCCGTATTCCGGCGAATGGTGTAGGTAGGTTATCGTCGCTGAAACAGCGTTGTAAGGGTTAAGTTAGAACTCCAGATTAAGCTTTTTAGGCCGCAATATAAAATTTATACCTGAATAAAGTGGTGGTGGTATAAAAATCGCTGTACGCCTGAAAAGCTTTATGTGCAGTTTTACGATCTCAAGAAATCATATTACTAAGAGACTTTACTTCTGCTTTTTCTTCAAGATTAATACTGTAAATGCCTAATGCATTTCTGGCCCAGCCCCATGAAGTACGCCAGTCATTTCTTTTCTATGCCAACTGGTGCTAATTGGAAATGCAAGGGACTTGTTTCCAAAAATGAAATCTTCGCTCAAAAATACGTCTAAAAAGTCAGGGACTGATTGCGGCGCTCTCGTAAATACCCCTTCAGCATAAAAGTCCTAATTTCTTGTTAACCGCTTTTATGCCGCTTCCAACTTTTCCTATTTTTTAAGACAACTCAGCTGCAATAGCTATGATCTGGTCACACTGCTGACACGCTTGCTCACTTTTACGCCCTATCGCTCTCTCACTCTGCTTATATGCAATAACAATTGATTATTTATACCTATCTTTCGCTCTACCCACCTCTCTGCACCCTTTTAGCATTTCAAACTTGCACCGAACTAATCACACGCGCACAACAAAATCCCACCGATAAGGAATTTCGCAGGCAATTGGAATTGTCGAATGCTATCTGCTTTAGCATCGGCACGAATATTTGCTGTCCGGTGGCGGAGAAAAAAACGGTGCAGCGTTCAAATGATGCCGCATGGCATCTGCCATCCGAAGACGAAGGCTGTGGCCTGACGCATCTTTCAACATTGAAAGTTGTAGGCGGTGGTAATAGCAGCATTGGATCTTGGCCATGGATGGCTCTAATCGGCTATGATCGATATAGCTTATCGCCATTTCGCTGTGGTGGCGCATTGATAACAGCACGACACGTACTGACCGCAGCTCACTGCATTTTGAGAGACTTGTGAGTTATTTGCAGTTGCGAGAGATGAAATTGTGATGCTCACAGAACAAATACAGTAACGTTTTTCTTTTTGGTTATTTTTAATTTTTCAGATCATTTGTACGCTTAGGCGAATATGATTTGAGCACCGAAAGGGAAACCCAACATTTGGACATCGATGTAGTGAAGGTGAGTTGCGTTTGCATGGGTTAGTTATTTAGCATATATCGAGCCCTAACCGCCAAAATAACGTAAGCGAAATTTTTTTCAAAATTTTCTTTTTGATGCAGAAATATTCCTAGAGCATCTAGATGCATTTCTGCATCAAAAAGAAAATTTTGAAAAAAATGTCGTTTACGTTATTTTGGCGGTTAGGGCTCGATATGTAAGTATGTATATATGAGTTCAAGTTAGGTTCGTTAAAGCGCTGTTGAAACTCACCTCAATGCAGGACTCCTTGTGAGACCGCAGAGGATCTGTTTTGTAAAAGTAATTGGTACTATGAAAAACTTTAAGGACTTAACGATGAACATACGTTTGTGCTAGATTTTTTGTTTACTATATCTCTTGTATTTATTCTCAGATAAAGTGGATACTTATTTTATAAAAAAAGAGTAACTATAAACTTAAATCCACCAACATTAATATTTATTTCTCTTAAACCAGTCAGTGCGTCATCCAAATTTCGGTGGTAGAGATCGCCGCTATGACATTGCTGTCTTATATCTGGAGAAAAATGTCGATTTTACAGGCAAGTCACACATAAGTAAATTCTAACATTAAGTATAATCGAATGTCATCAAACTCCCCGCACAGATTTCATTTGCCCCATTTGCTTACCCACATCACAGCAGTTGCGCAGTAAATCCTACATCGGCTATCATCCCTTTGTAGCCGGTTGGGGACGTGTCATGGAAGGTGGGCGCTCATCAAATATACTACAAGAACTACAAATTGAAGTTATGGATAATTCTGTTTGTCGACGTAGCTATGAAGCGAACAAAAGGCTTGTATCCAATCAACAGTTCGACGATACGGTGGTATGTGCCGGCGATTTGGGTGGCGGACGTGATACGTGTGGCGGTGATTCGGGTGGACCGCTAATGGTGGCGGAGGTGAGTTTTGCGAGAAATGTTAACAAACAAAAATTATTCTATACCTTTTTTTTAAATTCGTTTACATTAGCCATATAAAGGCGTGACACGCTTCTATGCACTCGGCGTGGTCTCATACGGCATTGGTTGCGGCCGCATTGGCATACCAGGCGTTTATACAAATACACAACAGTACATAGATTGGATATTGGAGATGCTGGCGCAGACGTAGTACCCGCCCGCACATGAATGTTTGCCTTAATTTCTAGTTTTTAATTTTAAGTAAGTGGCGCTTTTCAATCTTGGTTGGCTATAAATATTATAGTACTATATAGCGGTTGTCCACCTACTAAGGATGTAGGGCGCCATAGCTTAAGTAATCGTTAACTTAAACTTAAGCAAGTAGTTTCAAGGTGAAGAAGAAATATGGCAACTGCTTAAGTTTACTACGCCTGTTGATTTCCGAATAAATGTGCTCTGAAAAAGTCTACACATGTATGTGTACATATGTATGTACATATGTATCTATTAAATACCAATTTTATAGGTACTCGTTGCTATATCCTTTTTTTCCGTGAAACTGCATGCTTTGTTAAAATTTTTTTTTAAACTTTTATATGTAAATATTTTTAACGTAGCTTTGAAAAATCAGCTCTAAGCGCATTTTAAAAAATGTTAGTTAAAAAAATTAGTTTAAAATTAAAGGAATTTAATTTTATATTTAGTGTTTTAATGAAAATTTATGGAATTTTTTTTGGAATTGTCTTTTAAAATTTAAGTTAAAAAGTTAAGTTAAAAAGTTTTGAAAAGTACACAGTTCTCGCCTAAGTCTAAATTACTTTTGCAAGGCCCTCCTTAGTAGCACTCAACCTCCAGATCTCAGTTCCTACCACCCTAGTATCAGTAAATTAAAGCTCCCTAAAAATCTTTAAACTGATAAGGAGGTATTTTGATTATTCCAGCGGGAATATTAAAAAAAAAAAGTATGGCTAAATGTAGGTGTCACCGAAAAATTTCAAAAAGCAAACCCTGGGTTCAGCCAAAGGAAAAATAAATATTTTTCGAAACTATCTTCTAAAAATATTTTAGACCCAGGGGTTAATGGCAAAACCTTTTTTGTTTGCTTATAGCGTGGTACGGTCTAATACACATGGAACACGAGCCAATGAAAAAAAGATCGATTGTAGATAACTTCGCATTCATACTGAAAGGTACAGTTCCTTGAAACTCGAGACAATTTGGGCACAGTTGTGTCTTACATACACTTTCATTTTACATTTTTCCTTCGTCTAGACTTTAGAAAAATTATGAGTTAAAATTTCCATTCCATTTGCCCTCTATAACTGGTGTGGGCGCAGAAGTACTCTCCGAGGTAATTTTGTATCTAATTCGTATCAACTAACTAACTTTGCTATCATATTCCAAATAAGGGTCCAAAGTTGATGTGTATTTTTAGGTACAAGTAAATCATGTTATTTTGTTAGATGATTTTATCAATGAAAAATCCAAAAGAGTAAAGCATTATTAAGCTCGTCTCGGGTACAATGGAGCGTTTTGTGATGTATCTAAAACAGAGACTTGGAGTAATAAAGTGTGAAGTATAATCTCCTCCTTAAACCTCTTAAAAATTGCATTACCTTTCCATTAAAAAAAGGAGTTTACGTCAAGAATCGTAGGCTGTAGACCTTTTAGAATAGTAAATTTTGCATTTGCACCACTGTGTGGCGACTGAACAAAATCGCCTAACCGCGGTTACAGCGCCAAACAAGAAAAATAATAATAAGCGATGCTGATGAAATTGATTTTAGCCTAATTTGAGTTGGTTTTAAAACCAATATCTCAGCCATATTTGTGCTTGATTTAATTAAAAATGTAAATCTAGATATAAACTGGTGAACTCTGAGTTGTCAATGAGTTAGGAAATACCGCACAAAAAAGTGTTTTAAGCCATGAACTTGAATTCACTATCGATTTCAAAGGCGCATACAAATGCGTATACGTACACACATATTTTATAAGCATGCCACTTTGTTTAAAAACATACAAACATACATACATACATATACACAAACAATGGTACTTACGTCCATACATACTTGAGTGGCTTATCATTGAATTAAGTCTTCTCGGGTTTTGCCAAATATTCATGAAGATATGTTGGTAACAGAAAAAAACGAAAGAAAATAAATCGCAAGTATATACACGTATGTATGTATGTACATTAGAGTGGATCAGTTTTTGTGCGGGGAAAAAAATTTGCATCCTAGAAAACGAGGCACCCCCTCAATTTTTTCATTTTTATATTTTTAATACCTATACTAACTTTCAGTTTTCTACTGCAACCAATACAGGGCGCTCAATGAACTTCAAATGCGCTACTAGATCGCTGTGAAACTGACAAAAATATTAGTGATTTTTATAAAAAGCTACTGTTGCCATGACGACTGAAGCTTGTGCAATTTTTTGCGAGTATTGACGACGAGGTCGCTGTTAGCTTTCCATTTATTTATTCACCACGTTCAGGTAGCCTAGGGTCAGATCGTGTTGTATACGGTGACCACACATCTACTCTTAATCATAAGTGTCTTATAACAAAAAGTGTGTGATATTTTAGACAATTTTTAATATGTAAATACTTGTAAATGTAAATGCTGAAAATTTTTCTAAGTGTACGATTCCAGATTCCCACCAATTAACTGTCATTAATTTCGCTTGGGCGTCTGTGTGAAGAGCTATTTTAAGTGTCATCATTTACAAGCAAACAAAATTAATTATTTACTTTAGTAAGCGGCTCTCTCGCTCTCTCCCTCGTTGAAAACACGAATGCGCTAAAAAAAAAAAACAACAACCATTTGAAGTTCAACTACTTGATTGACTGCTGATTGTATTGAACTGGTTGTTTTGCGGTTAACTAACTTTTAAGCGAATTACACTTGAGTCGTTAACAAGTCTATGATATGAATAGAAAAAAAAGGGGTAATTAAAATGAAGAAGATGGCACTTAATACACGTGATAAATGTACATACATATTTACATGCCTAACAATTTATGGAACACTTTCGATTGGAAACGGTTAAAAACACTACATCTGGTTATTAATTCAATTATAGCGAAAACACAATTGTTGGGTTAAGTAAAAAGAGGTACTAAATGGTTTCGGTTTTTTTCATACATATACCTATTTACATCAATATTTATGTATATGGAATATATTATATTTATTTGTTTAAGCTTGATAATTCGAGGCGATCCTTGGCTGTAAGTTTATATTTACTTGCATACTGTATGGACTGTGAACTGTTTGCTAAAATGGCAAAAGCTTTGGTAGTCCTTTTTGTTAGTTAATATATTCGCAAAGCTAATAAATAAAGTAGAATATAGTAAGACCAATCCAAGTTAGTAGAGTAATTCTCAAGTTTAATTAACATTTAACCTCAATTCGTCAAAAAAAGAAGAATTCATAAAAGTTGTTAAAGCTTTTTGACTGATTAAGAAATGGATACGACTTTCAAATATTCAAAAAGCAATATCTTTCAGAAATTTACTATACGTTTGTAAGTGTGAGACACCAATATCAATATGAAAAGGGATGGGATTATATATGAACACATATGTAAGTGCCCTAAGAGAAAAAAGAACTATAGCTGGTCTGCCGGAAAAAATCAGTGACAGCCTAAACCTGCACTAGGGGCAGAAAAATCATTTAGAATGAGCAAGGACATGTTGATAACTTGGTCAGGCGGTACTTCAATTCTCCTTGTTCCCGCGTATGCCATTCTTCTATTGTCAGTAATAAGATTGTACGCCCTCTACGAGCTCATCAAATTTGTCAATCCGCGAAGTGTTTTTCATCAGCGGAGTAGAATATTATTAAGTCTAAGCCTTTAGTTCTTCAAGGAATAAACCTATGTCTTCCAATAGAAGTAAAATATTTAGGAGTAATTCTGTATAGGACTATAGGACTATACTGAACTGAAAACTCAAAGAATTTGAGTAGAGTCTGAGAATATTTTAGAAAACTTGGGCTCCCGGTTTTAGTGCTGTGAAGGCTGAAGAAAAACATACTAGATTTACTTCCTTTTGAACTAAATATTCCACAGGAACCAATGAAGACGATGTGTAAGTTAAATATTATTGGAAAAGTGGGAGAGAAATATCGATTGCTATTGCGTAGGCTGTGGCTGAGTAGTTAGAGGTGCGTACTATCATTCCGTAGAACCTGATTTAGATTTAAGCAAGTCTACCTTCTAGAGAGAAATGAAGCGGCCAAGAATACCTTGTATTAGAAGATAGCATAACTAGATAGCATATAAAGGAACAAATTCAGATTAATTTATGCATTGAGTATGGAGGGCTTCGCAATCGGGTGATTTTGCAAATCGTACTTCTGCGGTGGCAGCTATACTTCTCTAAAGGTCCTGGAAAGGGCTCCTCATTCAAGAATATAAGTTAATGCTACATAAATTCTTTTACGAACTGAAACAAGACTGAGATTAAACCTCATATGGGAACCAACACTGGGGTCTTCAGAATTACAAACCGAATTACTCTGGTTTTGCGACTTAATCAGTGGAACTAGAGTCATTTATCGCTCCGGGGTTTTGCGGGAATCATCAGTTGGATGCAGGACTGAATGAAAAACCGACACAAGGACCGTTTTTGCAGACTTATAACTAACAAATCAACTAAGTTATTTTTCTTATATACCGTTACAAGCCTTTATTTCTTGCCTTCTTTGCCAAGTTTCGCCTGTTGTTCTGAACTTCATATTTCCATTGTGTTCGTAGAGTCCCTCGCTTTGGTTGTCCCATTTTTGTATAACAAAACTAGGCGCCATTTTTGGCTTAGATGTAGAACGGCTCTCGTAGTTTCATTAGCGAGTCAAAGACGTTTTTTGGATGAATCAAACTTATGTGTAATATTTCCTTTGTTTCTGTTTGGTTGAAGGAGCTCGATAGAAATCTATGCAATGACGTCTGCAAAAATGAAAATTCTATGGCCTTGTGCCTTTTTATTCCGTAATTTGTTTTGCAAATCAACATCTTCTCTTTAAAGTGCTAACCTACTAAGTAATTATATCTCCAGCAGTAAATACTGAACCCAGTTTCAGTTGCCAAGGTTATCACTGATTATATATTTTTAGTGGTCTCCGCACTTGTCACAGATCGCATCTATCATTGACTAAGAATTATGAAAACCCAATTTGTTCTCACATTCAAATGTGTCCAGATCCGCAGCCTATATTTCAAAAACATACGCTCCTGCTCCTTTTCTATAACTTATTTCAGTGTAGATTTGTAACGCAAATGGAGTATGTTCCATACAGTGAGAAAACAATCATTCTGTCCTTAACTACGCTACGTCTAGACGTAGAAATAATTATTTCTGAAGCCATTAATTTTCTGTTTCTAAATAGTTTCTAGAACGATGAAAAAGTTTGCTTTAATTACTCAACGTTTCATTAGAAATCTAAAAAAATACATTTTAGCTGTAATTATGTTTAATTACAGACGAGTATTACACACTGTATTATTAAAAAAAAAATAAATAAGCGCAAAAACTCTTGTTATGAAATTTGCTAACAATTCAGCTTAGAAGTATTCTCCCTTTCGCAACCATATTTACTTAAGTTTTGTCATTTGATTTACTTTTGATATGCCAACAAAGTTGATTCAAGTAGCATTCTTGGAAAAAGCGTTTACACGCAATGTCGAAAAAATGAATAACAAAAAAGCTTATAAAAAACTGAACTACCTTGAAACGCAAATCCGTAAATAATTTGGAATATCCGCATAAACGGATGCCAAGCTGGCGCAAATAAAAACTGCAATTGCAGCACAGCTTTGATATTCAGCATTTATGCTACATATTTAATACTGTTACTGTTGCTATTGCTGCCCACAACTCGATGATAAAATTTTAGCATTTTACTACTTATGCAGCCACAAAACGGCGCTGACACAGTTGATGACACACTGGTCACTAGTTTCGAATGCCGGACACGATTATTGATTTTATTTTAATTTGTAATGCTCAAAGAATTTTAAATGTGAGAATTTATTAAGCAATTCAGAGTATATAAATGCATATACGTCATTTTCCGACAACCAATTCTCAAAGTGATTCTGTTTGACCAAATAATGTTCGTTGTATTATTTTTCTTGCAGTGCAATGTTACAACTTTCTATTGAATTGCATGGGAAGGTGAATTACATGTTAGACTAGATTAAATTTCAATTATAACATGTAAGGACGTCAAGTCAGCGGCTGTATTTAAAATAAATAAAAGGCGTAAATGTAGAAAAAAAATTTTTATTTTTATTTTTTATTGCTAGGTGGCAACGCTATTAAAAAAAACCCAAAACTTTACTTTTATACTAATGTGTATAATAATACTTTCAACATGCGTACGTAATGCGTATATAAATACTATAAATTTCTGAAAGATGGCACCTATATTTAATGAAATTGAATATGGCCATAAATGCCTTCCCTTTTGTATTAAATTAAATTACTTATTCAATTTAATTTTTTCACAGGTGGCCACCCTGTTCAAAAATATTTTAGTTCGAAACCCCTTTTGCAATACTTTTGTTGGCTATCGATATTGCATATATATTTTCTAAAGATATTTTAATTTGTCGGATAACAAAGGGTCTTAGGTCCTCCAGCGGTCTATTTCTTCTTAAATATGTTTTTAATTTTTTCTTAAAGAAATCTTATATATGGTAGTTGAATGGATCTTAGTAAAAGCTTTGGGGAAAGATGGGTACACAATTCAACTGAGCGTAAAGAAAACTATAAAATGGCCTTTACCAATTTTTAACCTTTACCAGTTAAAAATAGAGAAAATGTAATCCCAACAGAATAAAAATTATATAGAGCTCGCGCCGGCTATACATTTCATGAAACAGGTTACAAATAAAAATTAACCAAATATTAAATTCCACTTAAATATTTTAGCCAAGAAAAATGGTTACTTCAGCTTTTTATTTTATTGTTTTCAGACGAAATTAGGAGCCATAATTTCATTGATATTTTGAAATTAAGATTTACTAAAGTGAGCATCCCTTTAAAACTGAAAGAAAAAAGAAACTCGTAAAAGACCCCAAATAAAACTGGAAATATCGAAAAGTGCTACAAAAGCTCCGGAAAACTTCAAAAATTCACGAAAAAAAGTCCAAAAGCAGTCTCGAGAAATTTCGAAATACAAAACTCAAAAGCTGAAATGGCTACGAAAAATCCGAAGGATTCCAAAATAAACCTCCCCAAAAATTTCAAATAGTCATACAAAAAAAAAACAAAAAGTCCTCAGGTTATCCCATAAGAAACCGAAAAACTGCCAAAAAGTCACGAACATCGGAAGCGTTCCTAATAACTTCGAAAACTTGCCAAAATCATTAAAAATCCCTCAAGGACCCGAAAGATAAAGAAACAAACATAAAAAGTCACGAAAATTGGAATGGTACCTAATAAATCCGGGAAAAAATAAAAGAATTCAAGAAAATTCCGAACAATTTTGAAAAGTTACCATAATACCGAAAAGTCCCAAAATAATACCTAAAAATCGCGACCAAATCACAAAAGGTCGTTAAAAAGCTCGAAATGTCCCTAAGGAATCCAGATTTTTATTTATTTTTATTCACAGAAAATGTTTAAAAACCGTAAATTCTTGAACTTGAACAAAAAAGTCGAATTATCCCGAAGAAGTCTCCAGGTTATCAATTCGTAAATATTTTTTTTTTTTCTAAAATTTTGTTTAAAGGAAAGGCTGTACCTAAGAGCTCTCCCCATACTAATTTGGCTTAGATCCAATCATTGCATCATTAAGAAATTAATGGTACTCTTAAATTTTTATATGGGAATTGAAGTCGATTTTATTTTTGGCTTAAAAATTACTTGTCTTAAATTCTAAAAATCCTAACTGGCAAAAGTTGCTAAGAATCTCAAAAAGAACTAAAAGACTCCTGCAGAATTAGCTCCAAATAGTTTTCAAAAACTGAAAACCCTCGAAGAAACCCAATAGAAATTGAAAGGCCCTATACGAGTTCTGCGAAAATCCCAAAATTTGCAAAACTCACTCAAAACTCTGGTAGGGTTTAAAAATACCTCGGAAAATTATGGAAAGTCAGAAAAAACTAAAAAGCCCCAATCAAATCCCGAACTAATCGCAAACGGTCACCTAAAAACCAGAAAGGTTCTCAAAAAAAAAGTATAAGAAGTCGACAGAGGTTTTCGAAAAAATTCCGAAAGAAATTGCAAACTGCAAAAAGTGTTAAAATAAAAATATAAAAAGGTTATGAAAAAAAATTTCAAACATTACGAAAAGTCATATCGAACCGATATCTTTCAAAAAAAGTCGCCGAAAAAATAACCAATGGTAAAAAAAATTGGAAAAGTCCCGTAAAAAACCTGCAGCCCGCAAAAGTTACAAAAAATACAAAACAAAAACACGAAAAATGCCGAAGGAATTCCGAAAGGCCCAAAAAGGTTACGAAAAATCTGAAATTCCAAAAGAACTCCCGAAAATTTTCGAAGAAAACCCCAAAAATTGCGAAAAATCTGAAAATCTACAAATTATTTTCTTTTTTTTTTATCAACGCCAAAAAAAAACAGAATTAGAATTCAAAATAAAAAATATAATAACATATACGTAAATTGTTCACATAATGCACTCACTCAGAAAAATGTATTTTTGGTATGAATTTTATGAAAGCTATAAATAAGTTTATTTATTTTTTTTTTCAAATACTGTTATGTATAGCATAGCATATGTAAAATTACTTATATTTACATTCGTGTATTCTTATGTAAATCTGAGCAAAAATAATTTCTCTAGTTTCTCATAGTAACTGTACACAAATAGAATTTAAATACCAGCGTATTTGCTTGTCTCTGGGGTATTTTTTTTTTGTGTTGCCTAATAACTGTAATTACTAGATACGGTTACTTCCCAAGATGTGCGCGCCGCTGCAGAGCAAGTTCGTGCTTTCAGTCTTCCGTTTGTTGTGGAGAGTAGAATACACGCAATGAATGCCTTCGTCATAGTTCTCGCGCTCTTCAAATCAAGTGTAAGCAGAGCAATTTTGCTATAATTTAAACTAAACAAAATTTGAATATTCTCAATGTTAATTTCAATATTAAACAATTCATATTTGTAGTTTCCTTAAGTGGCAAGTGAGTTTGTTGGCAAGTGATTTTATTTTCCATCGTTAGCATTGCTAATTTTGACCAAACTCTCACAAGAAATCCCCGTTTAGCTGGGCTGTAAAGTGAAATACATGCTAAATTATGCATTAATTTCAAGTTATTAATAAAGTTGTCATTCATTAGCTTCGCACAATTTTATGCTTTGTATATACATGTTTATGTATGTAAGTATGTACGTACATACATTCATACACCCTTAATCGCTCGTGTTGTGTTTCATGTAACCGGCTACTGCCTACTGGACACTGGCTGTGTTACTAAACAATTGATGACGGCTCATACACGACACATCTACAAATATGCATTGTAAATATAAACCGGCTGGCAGTTTGTTTATGCGAATGCTGTTGAATGGTTTGAGTAAAAAAGATTCGTTGAAAACTTAGTTAGCTGAAAAATTAGCAGTTTTGCGCTATGTGAAGATTCGTTTGTGATTTTCGTAAACAGTTTCGATTTGAGCGCGTACATAGAAAGAAGCTAGCATTCGACAAGCTTATCGGCATATCGCGTCATCAAGACAAAAAGTGAAGAAGTGACAAAATTTAAAATTACATAAATCATAGAATAAATAATTCGTGTACGAGTGATGGTGTGAATTAGAAAATTAAAGAAAGAAAAAATTGTAGTGGAGCTGCAGCATTTTTCAACCCTCAAATAAGTTCACAAAAATTTCGAAATTGCTATAAGATGAGAACTGCTATAGCTCTATTGGCATTTGCTTTTGCCATACTGCCAGCGGTTTACTCACAAGGTAGGTTGGAAATGTAAAGCAAAAAAATAGAAATAAAAAAACCACGCGCATGTAATTTAAAGTAAACATTTAATTTAAAATTTGCTAAGTCTTAGAATATTGTGAGAAAATTTTTAGCAGTAGTAGTGTAAATATGTATGAGTAAACTTTTGAATATTCAAATAAAATTATGAAGAAAATGCAAGTCAGAAAATGGCATTAAAAGTCAACTATTTAATGTTGGTTTTATTGAATAAATATTTACTTATGCAAAATAAAGTCATTTGTCACCAGTGCGATTAAATATAAGAAAACAAGTTCTACTACAAAATCAGTAAATAGGAACAATCTTAAATATACGGCACGACGAAAATTTCAATGAAAAAAAAGGTAAAAAATTACCTTTGTAAAAATAACACAGACTCAAAAGTTTGAACTTTTTTTCTAAATATTCTTGAAGTTTTCCTTAAATGAAGCCATAGTTCAGAATGTGTGAGTTTTGTTTTATTCGCACTCAAAGGTTAAGGGGTCATAGAACGACTTTGTACCACAAACACAAAATCTTAAAAAGGCAGCGCACAGTGGTTCAAAATTGGCATTTTGTGTTCACAATTCACTGGAGCCTTCATTTTTCACTCAATTTAATTCATTTTTTTTCTTTTTTAATGAAAGCTAATAAAATTTGCCAAAGACTAATTGAGCTTGATTTTTGAAATTTCGTTTGTTTGTATCAGTGTTGGCACTTATCGATTGCTTTTTTTTTATCAATTAGTTAATTCGATTTAATTCAAAAGCTAAATAATCGCGACCGCGATTAAAAAAATTAATAACTGATCATTAACCCTCAATTTGATTTAGTAGGTTTGGTGATAAATTAATTTATTCTGGAATTTTCCTGTGCACAGTTAATCGGGTATGGCAAGGTACCTTTACCTCATCAATCTAATACTAGGTTCACATATAAGTAGATTATCCTCATTTTCGAGCTTAACATCCTAATCTGTAATTATAACAAGAGATTAGCCATATAAAATTCGTCCCTTGTTAATCTGTAATTATAAAATAATCTCAGATTTAACCGATAACTTTTCGGTGCCCATCCTAGTTTTATCGATTGTTTTTGCGAAAAAGAGGAGAAATACCAAATGTAAAAGTAAACAAAAATGTACGCTAGCAAGTAAAATAGGTTTGCAAAGGTATTTTTAATAAAATTTTAAGTTAAAATATATTTATATTGCTTATTAGAGCAGAAAAATGTGATCACGGTGGCACAGAGAAGCAACATAACTTTTCCTTGAGATGTGAGAATAACAAGCACAACAAATTTGACGGCTAATAATCTGAGATTTGCCTGTGTAAACGGGGTGATTAAAAAACGAGCTTTGATTGAGATAATATTGATATGTGAACATAGTTTAAGAAGCAATTTGGTGTGCATTTTCATTAAGATCTATTCTAAGAGACGTTATGCAAACTAGGTATTAATAACCCCCTGCACATTTGCGATGGGTTGAACAAATTTCCAGTCTATGTATTACTAATAACAATAATTATAATTTTTTGTATATATTATGTGTTTCTTATAGGCGTGAAACACAAAATAAGAACTATAACTATTGTTTGCTTTCAAATTTAGACAAACTAGACCGCTTAATCAGATTTTACTTTTAATTGGATAAACGATTAACGATTAAAATTAATTAATCGTAATCACAACCGACGATTAACGATTAAAAAAATTTAATAATTAATCGTGCAGCTGATTACGATTAATTAATTTTAATCTTCAATCGCGATTAACATTTTAATAGCTCAATTTTAATCGTTAATCAGATTAATTAGAAGAAAATCAATTCNAAAAAAAAAAAAAAAATTAAAAAAAGTTTAATTGTTATAAAAAATTTTTCACCAAAACTAACTTTTTTTGAATTTTATAAAAATTTTGGGTATGCAGTTTTATAGATAAATTATCTTTAGTATGATAAAGTGTAAGTTCCAAGTGGCTAAGAGTTGATTTTTAACAATATAACTAACGCTTTTATTTCCCATTTAGCACGCAGATGTTATTAAAAATCAATGCGACCTCTTAGCTACTTTCAAATTACACTTTGTTATACTAACATTTAATTATCTGTAAAATTGCATACGTAATATTTTTTTAGAAACTCTTTTTTTTTAATTTCTGTGAAAATTTTTTTAAAACATTCAAATTTTTTTTTGAATTTCTATAGTTTCGGGGCAACCCTACAATTGTTTTCAACTTGTTCTTATTATGTAACATTTATTAACTGGAACAGGATAGTCGAATTTTTTTTAGAATTGCTACTTTTGCTGCATTTTGCACTAAAAAATTTAATACAAACAAACAAAAACTCAAAAATCGGGCTGAATTGGTCGCCTGCAAATTTTATTAGCTTTAATTAAAACAAGAGAATGAAATGGAGTGAAAAATGCAGGCTCCAGTGAATTTTGTACACTAAATGACAGTTTCGAACCACTGTGCAGCGCTTTGATGACATAGAAAAAGTGGTTTCCTTTAAAATTCATTCTGTAAAAGGTGATATTCATTCCATTTCACTTCTGTTGGGTTATTTAATGATCTGCTAGAAAGCTTGCTGGAGTTTTTATGAAGTTTGCTTAGTTAAGCATTCAAACGCGGGAATGCTTTCCCCAGCCTAAACCGTATCAGCAGAAATATCCATTCATAACAGCTTAGTAAAATTTTTGTTGAAATATTTCCTTCCCGACATACTGGTGAAAAATTTCTACTCTACAACTCTGGTCCGGTATATATGTATATGATTGTTTCCTATAACAAGATACCACAATGAATAATTAAATAATTTAGTTTCCCGCGTTTATGATTATTTAATTCAGCTGGCTTGTATTCATATACTACGAGTATACAAAAGCATACAAAAGCGTATGGAATTATTTAATTCAACAGCAGCTGGTCTTAATTTAATTTCCAGAAGCTACTTTTTATGTGCATTAAATATCAATTTTGGTAAAATACTGCACATGTACATACATACACTCATGACACTTAGTATTTCGTATGCAAGTTTTGTAAACCAGTTGGCGGTCAGTTGATGGCCCGAATTCAAGGCCATGAATATTCGGGCGTGCAAAAAAATATACATATACATATATATAAATACGTGAGAGTTGAAAATACAAAAAATAGAACAAATCAATAACATACTATACTTAAGAGATATTTGTTTAAAGCCTTGACAATGAATTAAAATCAAACAAAGCGCTTAGTGATAGATTGAGCGATAATTGTAGCCATATATGTACTTAGGAGACTACTCGTATTTACACGTACAAATGTATGTATGTATATGTGGCAGGAGCGGATCGAGAGTGAACCGCAGTTTATCTTGGATTCGCCGTAGTAGATAGAGACAGCCTCTCTATCAGCGACTGGGTTTCTTCTCAATTTTCTTCTAAATTGAATTGGACTTGGACGTTACTTTTGAAGTCAAGATTTACCTACTACGATTTGACTACTCTGCGTCGTTTCCAATTGTATTTTGTTAACGGTGGACCTCTTCCTGAAGTGCCTAGTCCTCCCCAGTCCAGACTCTCTCGCATCTCGTTTATAGACTTGAGGGGTTTATGGCCGACTGGCTGTAAGTGAACCTTTTATTGCTATCCCAGTACAGCTTATTTTTCAGTAGTCTTACCAATTGATGTTAGTTTAGCCTAAGACGAAAATTCACAGATCCTCGTATTTCCAGATGATCAGAAAATACATTAATGGCAATGCCTTTTATAGTACTTAGGACCATTGGCGATACACTTGTCCCTTCTTAAAAGATCTAATTACTCCAATATGCTTTGGGAATAGTAAGATCGTCAAGGCTGAAGTTATGGATGAAGACGATTGTTCATAATTCACCATTCCATTTACTATTACAATTAAGAGC
>NW_016169367.1:0-7982 GCF_001687245.7 Rhagoletis zephyria
AAAATTAAATAAAATAAAATAAAATAAAATAAAATAAAATAAAATAAAATAAAATAAAATAAAATAAAATAAAATAAAATAAAATAAAATAAAATATAAAAAAATTTAATAAAATAAAATGGGCATAAATAAATTTATGGCTGTCTTCGCTGTTACCTCCACGCTTCTGTTTATGTTTGAGTCTTCCTGCAGGAAATTCATCTTAGATCTCGAGGAAACTCTAATAATATCCTGATAGACATCCAGTCTATTTCCTCGCCATTTTCGTCGCACACTTCTATACCCCATATCGTAGTCGATTTGAAATAAAGTTTTTCAAGCGTCCTGCCAAGTTTATTACAGTACTCTCTTGAGGGCCTTAAAACAATAAATTGTGGTTACCGGAATCCTGTTATTTTACCTTGGCTACGCAGGAAGCTCCAAAGACCCAAAGCTCCAAAGGATCTGCATAAATACGACAAGATTTTATGCGTAATACCCTGCCGCTTAATAATCAAATAAGCTAGAAGTCACATAATCCTTAATGCATTTGATTTCAGAGCATAGTCCAAAAATTAAGTGGCATCTGTTAAACATAAATGAAGGAAAACGAACATGCCTTCAAATTTAGCAAATTGTCGATGTGGGTTCTTGCTTGTCCTTATTGAGTAAAAAAAATATATAATTTAAAAATGACTTCCTGCTATGTAAGTAATTTTGCCTAAAAATTTAATTCACCTACCTCCCTGTTTATTAAAATTTTCAAACTAAGTAAACAAAACGCTATTTTTGGACACAATTAGGATGCCAGCGCCGTCGTCCTTTTAAATAAATTTTCTTAACATACATACACAACACTTTTCAGTAAGTAAGGGCGCCGCTGAAAACACTTCAAAGTTTCTTAATTTTCATTTTAATTAAAAATGTACACTTTGTTTATGGATTAAGGTTCGCGCCTTTAAGTTGCCGCCTCTCACCCGTCATCAAATCGCAAGCACACACAGCAGGTGAACGCCATTGACGGCCACCCATGGGCGTGGGCATGCCACAAAATTCACAGCAAGTCTCTGCTTCGCCCACATGCATACATACACACTAACAACTTGCCTGCGGTAATCCTACTACTCCTCTTGTTCTAAAGGCTTACTTCTCTTACTTCTTTCTCGCAAAGCCATTCCCACACCGATGCGATCGGAATTACTTACTTTTAAAATTTAACCCCCGCTTAAAAATTTCTTTGCCCTTAACCCCCTCCAATTGAATGTTTGCCATAAAGGGCGCTAACATAATAGCCGAAAAACTTATTCAAAATGAAAACCTCATAAAAAGCTTCAGTTCACTTCGCTCAAGCTAAAAGGTGGAGGCGTCATAAACAATAAAAATAAATCCCTTAACATTTCTTTCGTAAAAAAAAACACAAAAGCGACGAGCAACACCAAAGAAAATGTCAAAAACAACCAGTAGACCAAATACAACAATCCAAATAGAAGAAGTGAAGTAAAGAACAGCTCTGCTGGCGAATGCAATCAAGCGTTGCAAACCGGCCCAAAGTCCCACAGCAAAGCGTAAGGTAGCCAGCTGACCAAGGTATTCTACATTTAACAGCGAAAACCCAAGCCAAAAAATGAAGCACCCAAGTCCAGCAGGAGATCAACGGCACTCGCTTCAGTAGTTGCGTTGTTAAGTTTGGTGCGCTGCTTTGCGGTTTTTCGCTTGTTCAATTTGAGTAGCTACATACACAGGTACCTACCGGCAGCAACGCCAACTATTGGCTGGTCCGCCAACCGGCGTTCGTTGGTTTAGCCCTTTGGTTGCTGGTTTGGACATACTGTGGATTATTATTATTATTATTACCACTTTTATGTAGTAAGTGTATGCGGTTGCGTGCGTATGTGTGTGTGTGGTGTTCAATTTTTGCTTTTGTGTATGCTTCCAGCTGTTTTGATAAAGTTTTCAGAGTTTCCACGCAGGTGCATTTACGCGCCATTCAATAGTTTTGTCGTTTTTGCTGCTATTGTTGTTGTTGTTGTCTTTACTTACGATGTGCGAGTTGGTTGGTGTTGCTACGAAAATACATAGCAAGAAAACTGCTGTGTAAAGTTTTTCGTATGAAACTCTGCTATCGCAAGTGTTGTCTGGCATTGGAAATTGTGCTGTCGATGTGGTACAAGTGCAAGCACGTGCAAACACGTGCAAAAGAAAACATATCTCAGGCCGTTGATAATGTTCATTAATAGTGGAATAGAGTGTTGGGCAAAAGGCTGTGAGCTTCCGATTTTCACACGTATGCTGATTTACGAAGACATATGTATGTACACACACTTGAGGCCTGCGGCAGCAGCTGATTTCACAAAGGCTATATAAAAGTTTTCAATTTACCATTGTTATAGCTGACTGCTTCTTTTCCGAAATCCGAAAACTTTAATAGTACAATGCTGATCTGACGATTTTCTCGTTTGCTTTGGCGGATGTTTTCCAGGATTGTGGGGTCACTCGCAATGAATCTAAAACTTGGTTTGAGGTACTCAAGATGTTTGGGAATCGCTGTCATCATGAACGAACGAGTGGTTAACGTTTTTTTTCCAACTCTGAGAAACAGTCTCGACATTCTGGCCTGTAAGCTACTACCAGAACTGTTCTTTCTATCACCCCTATTCACAAGAGGCGGCAAATATAGAACATCTCGAGATCCGCATTACATTCCTATGGACCATCCTCATAGTATTTAAAAGAATTGACCACCATACCCGAAATCGACATAATATCATATTTTAAGTCTTATTTTACTTATTATTTGTATGCAGTTTTGTAGTGCATTGAATTTTAGTTGGGTAAAGTGCAAATTTCAAGACGCTAGAAAATAGCGCTGATTTTTGATATTTTTTTTTGGCAGACGGTGTTGTGCATTTCCTTTCATATAAAATATGTGTCAACATTAGGGTGGTCCTTAAAAATAAAATGTACGATTTTTTCCAGTCTCAACCCTTCAATCAGTAACACCACTGTCCACCACTGTTTATATCACATATAAATTTTGGTCCTGATTGGAGACGGCTATGGCGTGTCGCACAGAGGACAAAGTTCAGGTTACTCATTCATTCATACAATTTCCTCATAAATACTCGCTAAAGTCTTCCATCCCTAAAAGCAGTCACATTGTTTTTTTTTTATACAAAACCTCATCTTTTATGAGTATGAAAATGTTTTAAAACATACAACATGCCACACAAGAATACATGCCAGCATGCGAATCGGATGTACATATGTATGTATGTATGCAAGTTCGTTTAAAATCTTTTAAATTTATGGCACTGCAAAAGCGTGTGCAAATGTTTTTTGTCGATTGATTTCATAGACTTGAGTGCTATAAAGACCAGCAGTTGCTGTTGTGCGCCATAAACAACTGAAGTAGCCAATTAAAAACCGAAAATTGCGGACTTCTGATACATTTAGTGGTTGTAAAGATGTTGCAGATGACGGACATTGAATAAAATTTGCTGTTAAATTGCCATTTAACAACACATTTGCACGATTGTGAGTATAAAAATAGGTTTAAAAGTGTTTTTGGATGTACATACACATGTATGTATTTTGCTTGGAAGCGTAGAAAATATGGAGATGCTTAAAACGGTTGTACAAGTCGGAATTTCGATGCCCTCACCGCCTAGGATTGTTCTATAACAAAAAAAAGAATGCCCCAATTTTTTTTTTTTTTTTTTAAATCAAAAAATATTTAGAGGTCGCTCAAAGCGCCCAAAGTTTTCCATGTATTTTGTATGGGGAAAAAAGAATTTTCCGTGCAAATGGTATGAAATTCATGAAAATCAATATTTTTCGATCGGTAAACTCTGGTTCTCTTCCGGAGACTTCCAATAACAATATCCAATTATTTATTAAACCATTTTTTACTAATGAAGATTTTTTATTTAACCCCCCCCCCTTGCATTCTCTGGCATTTTCTAGGGGTTATGGCGGACCCATAAAATATAGTAACTAAGTAAAAATGATTCAAAAAATAATTGGGTATTATTATTGGAAATCTGTTGAAGAGAAACAGTGACTTCCGATTGAAAAATATTGATTTTCAAGAATTCCATACCATTTCTACGAAAGGTTGTTTTTTTCATATAAAATAAATGGGAAGCTTTGAGCGCTTTGAGCGACCTCTAAATAATTTTTTGATTTCAAAATAAAAAAAATAGGGTTATACTTTTCTCGATATAGAACAATCCTAGGGGGGTGAGGGCATTAAAATTCCGACTTTACCTTTAAAAAAAAAAAAAACAATGAAAGAAAATATGAGTAACAAATTTATTAAGAATTTTTTAAGCTTTTGTTTGGAAGTTGTTTTATTGCAAACATTAAAAAGAGTGTGATATTTCTTTGAGAAGAAATTTCTTTTAACATAAAAGTTATGTGTTGTAATGAAAACGTTATTTTCAATTTTATATATGCAATTTCGATTTCTGCCTTGAATACATAAATAATCAAACTAATATATATTAAATGTAAAAAAGTGTGAAGTTCAATTCGATAACATTATTAAATTATTAAATACTTTTAGAAAAACTAGAGTCGCTGGCAAATAATATCACAGAAATCCATATTAAATTTTTTTTTGGTTCACTGACCCGTAATTGACGGAATTTGAACCTTGTAGGGGAGTAAAAGAATGGACCAACTATTCATTCCATATCTAGTGTTTTTGTTAAACAAGAGAATGAAGTGACTCCGACAGGGTAGGAGTATGATGTAGTGTGGAACGATTATATCAAATTTTATTTTATTTTATTTTTCGTTCTCACGAAAAAAAATTTACATTTTCAAATATGCAAATAAAAACGCATACATAAATTCCAGTTGCCAAGGACGCATACAGTTAAACAAATTTTAAGTCGTCACAGCTCCGTCGTCCCTGACGGGGGTTTCGAATTTAAATTATCTACTTGTTGTTGAATGAAATATATGAATTCCTTGACATAGCCGAAGTCAGTACCTACTAATTAATTACTCGCTTAATTTTTCCCCTTAGTTTACCTTTAATACTTGCAATTTCCCCACTATTTGCTGCAATTGTAATTTTTCAATATCTTCGCTTTTAAATAGGACTTTAGCAATTTATGCCCCTCGCTTTTAGGAATTTCCGTTTCCACTCAGAAATGTATGCTAATAATAATGCAATAACTTCAATTTAAACGCATTTAAATTCATACGATTTCGATTGCAAACGCACAGCCAAGCACGAATAAAACTGATTGCTACTGGCAGGTGGCCGGCAACGACCAGAAATCAAATACATACCTCCAGCGATAATGCAACAATTATAATGTGCACATATCAAACTTATCTACATACATACATACGTATATATGTATGATCCTACATGCATATGCATAAATTGCAAAAGTGCATTATGAAGTAGTATTATTTACATATAAGCAAGAATGATGCACATTTGCGCGGCGATACTACCGCAGTGGCAAGCATGCGCTGTCGGCGTCATAGTTAGTTGCCATCATTAAGAGTGGTATTGAGCAGGCATTAAAATTTCCATTAAAAGTGTCACTTTACTGCAAGTGCTAAATTCATATACATACATACAAATGTGTGTATAAACATAAATGAATAAGCAATAATTCGGACTTGCAAACACGGAAATCACAAAACACGTTCGGCCACTCGCAATTATATATACATACATACATACATACATACATACATACATACATTAATATGTGCATATGGCTGAATGTGTTTTGCAATTATCTATGTGGCTATATTTGATGCATTTCGCCATATGCAACATGCGTATGACATCGCAGCGCTTGCCGGTCACATTCCGTGTACTAGCTAACCACATTCCCATGAGTTGGCTGGCTGGTTCGCTGGTAGCCAGCCAGCTATCTGTTTCAAGTATTTGGAAAATTTTTTTAACCAAGCAATCCTCGTAAATATTCAAATGGTATGTACATATATGTATGTAGTGTACATATATGTATGTAGTGGAATTAGTTTGATGCTTGCGCTTGTTGACATTTTTGTTGTACCCACACTGGCAATCAATGTGCGGCGACGCGTCGGCTAGTGGTGTGTAGTGGCTTCGTTGCAAAGCGACAATTTTGTGGTCTGTTGTTGTCAAATATTCGAATTGTTGAATAAAATGGCAAGCACGTGTGCATGTGTACACAAATTTCACAGCAAAGTTTTGAGAATGATGTTGTGTGTGTACAAGCTCTTTAAGTTATTTAAACTAATCTATTTCCGTCGAAAGTATATTGTTTTGGCAGACCTGCAACATTTAAAAACCTGCAAAATTTACAAAAAGCGCAGACCCTATTGTCCAACTCCCACAGACGCAATGAATGTGATCTTATAGTTATTGCTACTTGATCGTCTTACTCAACGGGTTTCCGTTATTTCCATACTAAGTGGTAAAAAAGTCATCTGGTAGAACGAGGGTACCTCCTGTCAATCGGTTATTTCAGTCCAAACCTCGTCCTTTGCCCTTACCTATCAGTATCGATTACTCATTTAAGAAATAAAATATTTCGATACAAACCGGCACGACTAGTACAGCAGATCCCATAATATGCCTGAGGGCATCAACTTCTAGGTATATGGCTGCATCCAAAGTTCAAGGGAAAGTCGTAGATGAGGGTTTATTACCTGAACTGGGAGATATGTAAATTCTTTATCTTCCCTGACAGTCAGTCAGCCCTGAAATATTTGACTCACACCTAGACAATGAAAAATTCCTTATTGAATGCCATAGATCTCTGAATGCACATGGTCCAGCATTAAAGAATGCAACTCCTACGATTGCCTGTATACTGCAGATATTGAGTGTAATTGCAAATCTGACGAAGGCAAGTGCTTCCTTTCCAATGTAGTTAGCATAAGCTCATAAATTGTTTGTTTGATTTTCTAAGATTTTGAGGGAATAAACTTTTTCAGAGCGTGTGGATACAAACTGGACTTTTCACAAGCTAGCCTTTGGATAATTATACTGATTAGTTCTTATTTTTTAGTTAAGTGAATGCAGCAAAAGTCATTCTATTAGCACGCCTTCCCATCAGCTGTCGTGGTTTAGATTAAAGAGAAACCGGTTTTAGCGGTGAGGCATGATCTGAAGTGAATTTGAAGTATGTTTTTCAACAATTGTGGGTTGTTGTCAACCTTTTCAAACGAGAGGTGGCTAATCGCTAATCGAACGAAAAATTACACTGAAGATGGAACAACGCCAAACCCGGTTTTGCCTAGCTAATTAAAAGGAGAAACTATAACGAAAAATCTCATATCTGAACAATCAGTAGTATGGGAGCTATAGGTTATAGTGACCCGATCTTTGTAATATTCACTCTAAGTTTTTGGTTGATAATGGGTGGAAGTAATGCAAAATTACATGTTCTTAGCTGCATAAATGGAGAAACTATAACGAAAAATCTCACATCTGAACAATCAGTTGTATGGGAGCTATATGTTATATTGGTCCGATTTTTCCGGTTCCGACAAATGATTAATGCATTATACAAATACACCCACCTACCATGTTTCATCCGGATATCTCGAAAACTGAGAGACTAGATTGCATACAAACAGATGGGCAGACAGACAGGCGGACATGGCAAAATGGACTCATCTCGACGTTCTGATTATTTAAGTACTTACAAACATCGGACCAAAGTTATTACCATTTCATG
The DNA here is from genome assembly GCF_001687245.7 of Rhagoletis zephyria. Classification (NCBI taxonomy): domain Eukaryota; kingdom Metazoa; phylum Arthropoda; class Insecta; order Diptera; family Tephritidae; genus Rhagoletis; species Rhagoletis zephyria. The sequence continues at coordinate 7,680 of NW_016169367.1, forward strand.
CTCATGAAAGGTATAAATATCTTTATTAAAACCATCAAATCTAAAAAGTAAAGGAATATTATATTAAAAAAAAAAAAATTAGTAAAGAAAATAAAAAAATAAAATAAATTCGTAAAAATTTAATAAACTAAAAAAAATATTATTATTCTTATTAAAACAATAAAATCTCAAAATTAAGCTGAATATATAATATTCAACAATTTTTATTGAGCTTAAGGCCGTATATAATGAAAAATGTAGTGAAGAAACAACAATAATTTTAATTTAGTATATCACCAAAAATAAGAAAAATTTAATTAAATT
>NW_016169367.1:14294-17562 GCF_001687245.7 Rhagoletis zephyria
GAAATGTCAAAGCATACTGAGCATCTTTCTCTTTGACACCATGTCTGAAATCCCACGTGATCTGTCAAATACTAATGCATGAAAATCCTAACCTCAAAAAAATCACCCGTTATATTGCTTCAATGCATAACAGCCGTTCACATGCAAAATGTATCGTTGTATAACGGGAGTGGTTTCGCATGAAAACGTGTGCGGTCCACTGACAGTTGTTTCTGCCTCAAATGAAACTAAAACTATATAGAAAAAATATTACCAGCTTCACTGCAAAAACAATAAATAAACGTAGACAAATATATTTTCTTTCAAACAAAGCCATGCTATGCTATTGGTTTTTTTTTGCAAAAGCAAAGGGTGGTTAATCGTAGATTTCATGTAAAACAAATTTTAAGAGATTAAGGTGGTTGGGCCCTACTCATGGGGTTAATTTGAACTGTGAAAGGGGTCCTTTGAAATCCCTCTGTCAACGGTAACTGCTAGGTTAAACCAATAGTCACTGCGAACCGTTCGTTCGAATCTCCAAAATGAGGCGTCGAACTAAAAGCCTTAGACTGTAGACGTGCAATAAGGTATAACTTTTTTGAAAAGAGTTGCCACCTTTTAAAAAATTATATTCAAATTATTAAAGAAAAATAAATCAATTATTACAAACTGGGTATCAATCGAAATGTTTTTAAAAAGCTTTGTTTCTTATCTGAACTATAGGAGGGTTGCCATCTGTTTAAAAAGTCATATAAATAAAATCATATAAAAAAATCATAGAGATAAATATGTATCTTCATACGTGTACCAAAGAAAAGAGATTTCAGAAAGTTGTAGTTTGAAAATCTTTTGAAGAGGGTTGCCACCTGCTTGAAATGTCGCATTTAGTTTGCTTATACACAAATTATACGAAATATCAAAATATGTATGTCAAACGCAGGACTGTTAAGAAATCTTTAGTTTGAAAGCTAAGAATATTTTTGAGGTATTGGAAGAGGGTTGCCACCTGTTTAAATTTAAATTATTTCTTAAGTTAAATGATCTCTTAAACTATGGGTATCAACTGAAGGGGTTTGCAAATTTTTCATTTCTGAACTTTATTTAGCTGGGTTGCCATATGTTTGAAAATTAAAATTCCATTTAATTCATCAGTTAATTAAAATATGTATGCAGTGTCCGGTGAAGGAGAGTTAACAATGATTAAGCTTCAAAATACTTTTGAAGAGGGCTGCCACCTGGTTGGAAAGGTCTAACTCAATTAACTAATTCAAAAAGTATATGATATATAAAGGCATCCCTGTGGGGTTACTAAACACGTAAAGAAAATAAGTTTTATTCTTCGTAGACGGTTTTTGATACATAAAAGGGCTATAAATTCCATACAATCTTCCTTCAAAGGATGCCTCATCGAGTATTAGCATTGTCCATATGCGCCCCACATTAAAGCTGGCATCACTAGTAAAGTATGATTTTTGTTATAAAAGTTATTGAAATCTGCTTGGTTACTTTTTTTTTTTTGGAATATTGTCTAATTTTTAAGGTAGATAGGTTTACAAACTTAAATTGGAACAAACAAACCATTGACAAACAAATTTTTAATAAAAATGTTATATTAATGTTTAGTCACCCTATATATTCATACGTACATTTATACTTTTCTTTACATTTTTAAAATATACACAAACCCGATGGCTGATTGTAGCATTTTTTTGAAGTCAGCAGCAAAAAATTTTAAACAGACAAAAGTTACATACATGCATACATACATAGTTTAAAATATTCAATAGTTGGCTATAAGGAAGTCAAATGGAGAATTGTACGCTTTAAATTTGATATTTTATTGCCACACAATGTATTGCAATAAACGAATTTTATTTCAGCTGAAGGCGACGTAATATTTCCCAGCAATTTTTATAACAACTTCTTTAGCAATTTTAAAGGTACTAAATATAAGGGATTTTACTTTTCTAAGTATATTTTTAAATGTTTTCCCCACATTTCGAAAATTCGAATTCAGTTAGAATAATTGTTTTGTCAAAAATAAGAATTTTAATTCCTTTTAGTGCTTCAGAAAAATGAATGCTGTATATATGTATACATATGTACTATGTATAGAAAAGATTCCAATAAAATTATGTACATTGAAACTGCCCAAAGCGGTGACCAAAAAACCGGTTATTTGTTTAACAGTTAAACTTGGCCAAATATTTTTTAAGACTCAAATAAAACTCCCTTCCAGATAATAAACAAGCCGCTTAACCAACTTAAACAAACCGAATATTACAATCTCTATTGATATTTTTTTTTATAATTTAATATAAACGAAATGCATATGCCTGACCCAAGGTTTGTTCAATAGTAATTAAATAATATTTTTTATTGAAATACTTATCGAAAAACTTGTTTAATTTGGATAAGCGGTTTGCTTATTATTAGGAAAAGACTTTTTCGGCCTGAAAAAATATTTGGCCAGGTTTAACCGTTAAAAAAATAACTGTTATTTTCGGTTCCTGGCAAAGAGGACTTTCTTATTATTGACTTAAATCGTTAAAAAAGAAACCCGCCTCGAAACACACACTCACCACAAATCCGTTAGTGCCCTTTAAATTTACAACGAAGTATGAATTTCGGTATATTCACATTCCAATAGAAACATACATATATATTCATTCACTTGAGTAGTTGATTGTTTTTTGAAGCCATTCAAGTGCGTCCTATGCAACGGCCACCATCAAAACGACTTCATCGACCTAACTACTCTGCAATTTTAATATTGAACTTGGTACCGTTGCCGTATGTATATATACTTAGAATGTATGTATAAAAAACTAGTTCGAAGTAGCAGCATGTAATGTTTTTTAGCCATTGTAAATAGCTGGTGCTGTTTGTCATTGCTGCCTCTGTCTGATACCATTCCGCTTGTGGTGGCTTGTTATTGCTCGCATGGTACGTGTAAGAGAATCTGTCCGCGCAAAACCATTTGTCTTTTATTCGTATTCCTCTCATTTCTCTGTGTCACCAGCTATAGATATCAGTCAAAAAGTATTTTGTTGCTTGCAAGTGTCTGTACAATGGTGTGTTGTGTATAGTACAATTGTTTATATTTGCTTACATTTGTAGGCGGTTACATATGGTGCGCACACACTGAGTGAAAGAATTGAAATTTTAAAACCTGCAGCTGTGTCCTCGAGTGGAGCGTAACTTTATGTCATACGATTTGCCAAGCCATGGTCATAGCAACATCAGCACAAAATAATGCTACAGCGTGTGGCAATAACAAGCTCATGAA
>NW_016169368.1:0-17561 GCF_001687245.7 Rhagoletis zephyria
GACACTAATACAGACATTTAGACAAACAAACAAGCATGCAAATACTATATGTAAATAAGTGTGGAACTTGTGTAGTTATTTTACATTTATAAGACTTGTCGACGAATGTGTCGCAAACAAAATGGAAGTAAGGCAGCGCGACAAGCGTGCAGACGAACTGACAGGTGGACACAGCCGCAGTTGGTTGGTTAGTTGCACGAAATATCGGAGCACATGAAAAAAAAATACAACTAAAAACACAAAAAAAAAAACGAACGAAGGCTATTTACTGCAGGCATAAAATGAATGTGTTAATAAATTCCATTCAAAATTAAGTGATTTTTATAGAATTAGATTTTCGATACCGAGGCATTAAGAGCGAAGATGTAAATAATTTCGAGAGTATTGGCAACAGTAGAGTTTTACTTCCAAAAAAAATTAAAGATGCCTTTTTACTAAAAAATATATGTATGTACATTAGACCGTACCAGAAAAAAACGGCCGTACACCCCTCAGTCTATTAAATTTATTTGGCCGAACTTTAAAATTTACAGTCGGATCTTAAAGTATGATATATAGATGTTCTTGTCTTGAGGAGATATTTTTTTTTGTTCTAAAGTTAATTGACCTCAAACATCCCGTTCTAGTATTTACCCATCAAATACCAGTTCTTACCATCCCAGTGTGTCAGTAAATGACAACTGGCTAAAAATCATTAAACTTTTGCCAAGAAAGTATTTCGATTCGAAGGCAATTTCGATTGTTTTTTTGCCATTTGCAGGCATATTATTTTACAGTCAGATCTTAATGTGTAATATGTCTATGTTTTTGTCTCGAGGAAATTTTTTTTTGTTCCAAAGTCATTGACCTCAGCTATCCTGTTCTAGTACTTACCTACCAGACCTGAGTTCTTATCACCCTAACGTACCACCCTAATGTTGCAGTAAATTAAAGCAGCAAGAACGACAGAACATTTTTAGTATTTTGTTTATTTTAATGCAAAAATAAAATGCCAAGTTTGTTGTATATATATTTTCTTTATCAGAAAATAATTGGTAATTTTTAATTTTTTTAGACTTCATAATAAAATTAAATGCTTCGTAGTTTTTCAGGTTCTTTTTTAGAGTTTTCAAATATTTAATTACTTTTCGGTATTCTTCGTGTTTAAGTATTTACAAATGTTTCTAGAACTTTTAGGATTTCTTCAAGCCTTTCTTCACTTTTAAGCATTTTTTCGGGATTTTTCAGAAATTCTTCAGGACTGCTTTATTTTTTTTTTTGACTTTCAGGATTTCTCCTTGTTTACTTTTCTGGATATTTTTTGTGCTTTTCGAGACTTTTTTCGGGATTATTTTTTGGTATTCTTAGCGTTTTATTTTTTTTTATATTCTGGGCAATTTTGAGATTTTTTTCGGGATCTTTCCGGATTTTTTAGGTACATTTCGGGTTTCACTTTACAGTATTTTTTGAAAGTTTTTAGACTCTTCGGAGTTTTTTGTTACTGTATTTTCTGGGCTTTTCGAGATGTTTTCGGCTCTTTTTGGAATTCTTCGTGTTTATTTTTCTGAGATTTTGGGAACGTTTGAGATTTTTGCCGACTTTTTTTTGGGATCTTTCCGAATTCTTTGAGACTTTTCGAGATTTTATGAAACTTTCGGTAATCTTGTGCTTATTTTTGAGATTTTTTCGGAGGACATTTCGTTCTTACCTTTCCAAATCAGCTATCAGAATTTGTCGGATTTTACTTTTCATAGGTTTTTTTTTAGCACTTTCGAGAATTTTTTCGGGACTAATTGAGATTCTTTGGTTCCTTTCAAGATAGCCGTGCTTTAATTTTCAAGATTTTCGGGAACTTTGAGGCCCAACAGTACATTTCCTACTCGTTCGTAATGCCCAATTTCCACTAGGCATAGAAATGACTAAAAATTGGTGCCATTTAAAAAATGAAATGGCAATGACTATTTTTTTAATGTAATGACACGATTATTTTTTAACGCCCAACTTTGGCATTACAATTTTGCCAGTTGAATGCGTAGTGGAAATCCAGCATAAGTTTTTGTAAATATGAATCTCGAACTTACCATTAGTCTTATACTTTATCTTTGTCTTAGCCTTTGTTTTTGTGTTTCTCTTTTATCTTGCCGCTATTTATTTTCATCGTTTTTATCTATATTTTTATATTTATCCTTATCTTTTTAATTTCTTTATCGAAAACGAAAAATTACACTGAAGATGGCACAAGGCCGATACCGGTTTGTTTCCAAACCAAATTTGACAAGTGTTGGCGGAAAATCGTTCCACAAGACTTCAAAACGAAACTACTTTTTTCTCAATTAATTAGCTTGCAAATGTGATTTCTTATTTTTAAATAACATCTTTATGGATTTCGCTTAACTTTTCTCACTTCGTTAAGAGTGTCATAATCAAAAGTCCAGCAAAATCGTTGCACAATTTTAGTGCCGCTGTTGTCTTCCGTACTCGCCTTTCACTAATTAAGTAACTAAATATTTCCAGACTCCTAAAACTATTTTCCGCCACTCGCCGAAAAAAACAATTCAAATATGTATGTATGTACTTAGTTGTGAATATAAGCGCGCCCATATATTTAGTTAAGACGCCATGACACTCGCCAAATGTTGTTTACTGGCCATTTCCGCAAAGTCTTAATTTTCCCCTCAAACCCGAACTGAAATTCATACACTTTCCTTTGTCCCGCTGCCTGCTGCGAATGGTGATGGTTTTAGAAGAGCTGGAACAAATTAATTTTCGTCTGCAGCAAAGACAGTTTTGTATCATTTCTGCGATGGTTTTAGAAATGGTGGAATGGTGGTGTTTCGAAAGGGGAGCATAAATGAATGTTGCAAGAATGGGCATTTTTAATGGAGCAAATAGCCTACATACATACATACGTGTCCATTGGAGTTTTTGTTGCGTGTGCATGTTGTGGCCAAATTACATAAACACATTCAACACGCAGCGGTACGAGCTCGTCTGCTTTAACTCTTGGTTTGAGGTTAAGTCATTTTCAATTGAAATTAATGTTTTATGACTGTATGCCATTCTGGCCTGGCCTCGTCTGGTTGGCGTGCGTGGTCAGCANCCCCGCCTTCCCCTCTGTATGCTGACAACTTCTCCCACTTAAGCAAATGACTGTGTGCTGCTTTTTTATTTTCTCGCTCTCTTAACCCCCTTGCAGCATTCAACCAAATGTCATGTCATAAAACTGTACGTACGATTAAAGGAAGCCTTACAACAATGTTCACATGTGATGAATGTATTCCAGCGTACGAGTATATACATACATATGTCCCCTCCTCTTGATGTGTGTTGCGTGGCGAAAGCAGTGGCGGCGATGGCATATATCTGACCGCAACTTTGTCACCGATTTTCGCAGAAAATTTACGATTCGGATTTTCCAACTCATCCAACTTTTTCCTCCTCCTCATCGCCGTGCGGAAAGCACATCAAAGCCATTCAGGCGTTTAATGTGTGAACGCACAGAGCCGCTGACAGTGGAGGAGCAGCACAGTAAGTTTTCTGGAACATCAGGGCAGCAGTGGCTGAGAAGTGGCGGAGTGGTGGTGTGGGTGGCTTATTTAATTAAGGCCTCGAGTAAAACTGCATGCAGTCAAATCAAGACGATTAAGAAGAAGAAGAAAAACGTAAAACATGGTTAAATTGCAACTCAGCTCTTGAATGTTGACAATGAGGCTATGGTATATTCGCATGAAATGTGAAACTACTGGGATTGAGGCTGCTAGGTAGCTCCAATTTAGCATTGCTTGCCCTCTGCTGCTGGTTGAGTATACATATATATGTGTTAGTTTCAGAGGTGTGCATAGATCCAAACTGAACTAGAGGAACACACATTTGCAGTAGATAAAATAAGTTAGTAATACATATAGGAAGAGAGCCTCACAACCTTGCATAACTGAGTGCGATTATTCTCTCTCTCAAAAAAATTGTATTCCGTTAGTGCTCACCTATTTGCTATATTTTTATGAGTTTACCTTTGGCTCTTTAAACCGGAATAAATGTTTGCAATTACAGCGCAAAAACGTTCCCCTACCCCACACGTTCTGCTCCAAGTAAACTTTCAAACTAAGAGGAAAGGATGAAATGACTTCCGATTTTCGGCTTTTATGAACTTTTCGGAACTATAGCGAACTTTTTCGGAATCTAACAGAAACTTTCAGAGCTATTTTTAAGTTAGTTTTTGTACTTTTGTTAAGTATTTTTCGATTATTGGGGCTTTTCAGGATTTTTTTCGGGGCTTTCAATAATATGCCAAACTTATTTGTTATTACGTTTTTTAGATTCTGCGGTATTTTTAGTGTTGGTAACTTTTGCGGAGTCTAGAACTTTTTTTTTGGAATCCCTCTTTCGGAATCACTCGGAATCTTTCCGGGTTTTTCGGAATATTTCAGAATATTTCAGATTTTCTCGGAATCTTCCAGCCTTTTTCTAAATGTTTGAGGTTTTTTCGGAATCTTTGAGGTTTTTTCGGAATCTTTGAGATTTTTTTGGATTTTTTCAGATTTTGTCGGCATCTCTGTTTTCGGAATCTATCAGATTTTTGTAAGAATATTTCAGACTCTCGGAAGCTTTAAATTTTTTCAGATTTTATTCGGAGTAGTCAGATTTTTTTTAGAAATCTTTAGAATTTTTTCCGGGATATTTCATTTTTTTGGAATATTTCAGATTTTTTTGTAATGTTTCCGATTTTTCAGAATATTTCAGAATTTTTCGGAATTTTGCAGATATTTCAGATTTTTTCGGAATCTTGCAGATATTTCGGTTTATTCCAGTTTTTTTCGGAATTTTTCAGATATTGATTTGCGAAAACTATCGGGATAGAAGGACTTTCTCTGCGATATTTTCGATGCTTTTAAAAACTTTTTGGGATTGTCCGTGACTTTTTCGGACTTTTCGGCATTTAAGTGTACTATTGGATTTGTTTTGAGATCACTTTGTCTCTCAGATTTTTTTCCGGGAGTTAATAGGAACTTATCAGGCATTTTTTTTAGAATTTTTCAGTATAGATATACATACAGGATTATTTTTATCTTGATTATTTCTGCGGGGATTTTTTTCGATCTTTCATTGCTTTTATTTAATTCCGAAATAAAACTCCTGACTAAAGGTATTTATTTTTTATGGTGAGGTCTCTCTGCCACTATTTAAGGCACAACGCCTATATTTTTTTCACTACGCGCACTCTTAACCCTCTACCGCATACGAATCCATATATGGCGTCATTACTCTCGCAATTTTTTCCCACCTAACAAGTGTTTTAAAGTTTTATCAAACTAATTAAATGCATTGTGAAGTTAACTACGATTAAGTAACTGAACATGATTGTTTTGCCTATAATTAGATGATATTTGAATATAACCTCACTTTTGTGTGAATGGACGAAAAACGTTTATTCATGTGCACGGAACTCAACTGCTAAATAGGAAAACTAATGAAAAACGCAGGTCGTTCCTGTAAAATAAAAAATATTTTCATAATTCATACATCCTCTTCTGTGTAAATCAATAACTTATCGTTATCCAACAGTTTTGTATTGTTTTCATAAAATTATGCTTATATTTCTTTGCGAAATAATATTTAAAATAAATGACTTGGAGTTGTTTTATCTTTCGATATTGGTATATTGATACGTTAATAACGTGTTTTTTACAGTTAAACATTGTTTACTCATAATTCATGTAGTAGAGGGTTAAGTATGAGTTAGAGCTGGTAGCCAACTTCACAGTAAAGCAAAATGTCCATTGCAGACCTCTGGTAAATGGATGTGATATACTCGTACGCATGCATGTCAAGTGAACCTTTGTGGTATTACTGGAGTGCAACAAGCAATTTACAATCAGTTACTTCAACTGCTTGCATTCCCAGGCCTCCGCAACCCGCGTGCCCTCTATCGGCCAACTGTCTGCCTTGTGGTGATTGGTTGAAATTTGCTCTGGGTTGGATTGCAATCGAGCTGGACGCCTACGTGCGTAGGTGGGAAAATTGAAGAAAATTAAGTGGACTGACGTAATAGAATAGAAATTTACCCACTTACGACCTGCGACAGCAGCAATTAAAAAGGAATTCTTCTAAAAACCGATAATTACACGTTGAACCACAAAATACTCGGAGATCCAATTTCATTATCTCATACAGGGATGATGCAATGTGAAAACAAGCAAACACGACAAACTATCCATAAGAATTGTGTCCGATTGCATTTCATTGCAATCGCCGCTCTGCACATGTGCCTGGTTGCCGTCTTGCGTGCGTGCAACGGTAAGTGGAAAAACAAAGGCAAACAACTTGCAGCAGTTTAATAGCTATTTTGAACGCCTTCGAAGACACAATTCAATTGCTGATCGATCAATATTAATTACTTCGCACACACAAGTACCCACTGTTAACAGACAGACAGACAGACAGATACTCGTAGATGCAAAGGCAGACGAAGCATCGGCAAGATGCGCGGGACTCAAATTAGTCGTATATGTACAGTTGCGGGCATTGAAATATGAACACCCCTTTACTGCCTTAACGTGCCTGCTATTCGGTGAAGTCTTATCCCGTTGTCAAATCATCTGACGCAAAATTTGTTTCTGCTTTGGCGCTTCATCAGTCAGCTCTTTGGATGTCGAGCATTTTTTTTTTGTTTTTTTATTAGTGATTGAGTTCCCATCATTGATAAGCAAAAGGCGGTTTCTTAGGCCGATGCATGTGATCTTGCAAATTAGAAATGCAAAAATATTTTCGTACCGCAAAAAAGGGCACTCGCGACCTCGCCAAATCGATGGGATTGAAGAAGGCGCGTTAAAAATCGTTGTATGGGACTTGCGTGATCGAAATGAGGACCTACATAGTGATCTAGAGGTAGCGCTTGAATCAACCGTAGACCCAGCATAGGTTCTTTAGCCAGTGAGGCATACTAACTACCTGTTCCCATCTCAATGCCCACCACTGTATGTTTGTAAGTATGCATATTTGTAAACATGTCAGCATGCACTTACTTGTGGATGCTCCAATTCGCCTCAAATGTGACCAAATGTCATGTAACAGCATAGCTTTGGTGGGGCAAGGATGGAGCGCCACAACGAGGAAGTGCTTGTCTCTCGTCTGCTGCTGCGTCTGTTGAATGACAAACTACAATAAAGTCTAAAGAGCAGAGTGGCTTCAATTTGTTTGCATTTTGTGTACAGACAGACGACGTCTTCAAAAGAGTGCTGTGTGCCCTTGTGCCCTCGAACTGCTAAAATCCATATTTAAAGTAGTGTTCTGTTTGTTATTTTTGTGGCGGTCGAGTGCTTGGCATGCAAATGCATGTGTATACATCTTTGTATGCGTGTATGTGTGTGTGTGTGTGTGTTGGGGTCTATGCAACAGCTGCAGACGAAGTTGCATGAACTCATCAACGCGTCAATGTTGGTTTTTGGTGTTGGTTGCGTTGCTGCGGTTGTCAATGCTTTTGTTAATTTCCTTGTTTTATTTTTTATGTTGTTGTTGTTGNTACTCTCGCAATTTTTTCCCACCTAACAAGTGTTTTAAAGTTTTATCAAACTAATTAAATGCATTGTGAAGTTAACTACGATTAAGTAACTGAACATGATTGTTTTGCCTATAATTAGATGATATTTGAATATAACCTCACTTTTGTGTGAATGGACGAAAAACGTTTATTCATGTGCACGGAACTCAACTGCTAAATAGGAAAACTAATGAAAAACGCAGGTCGTTCCTGTAAAATAAAAAATATTTTCATAATTCATACATCCTCTTCTGTGTAAATCAATAACTTATCGTTATCCAACAGTTTTGTATTGTTTTCATAAAATTATGCTTATATTTCTTTGCGAAATAATATTTAAAATAAATGACTTGGAGTTGTTTTATCTTTCGATATTGGTATATTGATACGTTAATAACGTGTTTTTTACAGTTAAACATTGTTTACTCATAATTCATGTAGTAGAGGGTTAAGTATGAGTTAGAGCTGGTAGCCAACTTCACAGTAAAGCAAAATGTCCATTGCAGACCTCTGGTAAATGGATGTGATATACTCGTACGCATGCATGTCAAGTGAACCTTTGTGGTATTACTGGAGTGCAACAAGCAATTTACAATCAGTTACTTCAACTGCTTGCATTCCCAGGCCTCCGCAACCCGCGTTCCCTCTATCGGCCAACTGTCTGCCTTGTGGTGATTGGTTGAAATTTGCTCTGGGTTGGATTGCAATCGAGCTGGACGCCTACGTGCGTAGGTGGGAAAATTGAAGAAAATTAAGTGGACTGACGTAATAGAATAGAAATTTACCCACTTACGACCTGCGACAGCAGCAATTAAAAAGGAATTCTTCTAAAAACCGATAATTACACGTTGAACCACAAAATACTCGGAGATCCAATTTCATTATCTCATACAGGGATGATGCAATGTGAAAACAAGCAAACACGACAAACTATCCATAAGAATTGTGTCCGATTGCATTTCATTGCAATCGCCGCTCTGCACATGTGCCTGGTTGCCGTCTTGCGTGCGTGCAACGGTAAGTGGAAAAACAAAGGCAAACAACTTGCAGCAGTTTAATAGCTATTTTGAACGCCTTCGAAGACACAATTCAATTGCTGATCGATCAATATTAATTACTTCGCACACACAAGTACCCACTGTTAACAGACAGACAGACAGACAGATACTCGTAGATGCAAAGGCAGACGAAGCATCGGCAAGATGCGCGGGACTCAAATTAGTCGTATATGTACAGTTGCGGGCATTGAAATATGAACACCCCTTTACTGCCTTAACGTGCCTGCTATTCGGTGAAGTCTTATCCCGTTGTCAAATCATCTGACGCAAAATTTGTTTCTGCTTTGGCGCTTCATCAGTCAGCTCTTTGGATGTCGAGCATTTTTTTTTTGTTTTTTTATTAGTGATTGAGTTCCCATCATTGATAAGCAAAAGGCGGTTTCTTAGGCCGATGCATGTGATCTTGCAAATTAGAAATGCAAAAATATTTTCGTACCGCAAAAAAGGGCACTCGCGACCTCGCCAAATCGATGGGATTGAAGAAGGCGCGTTAAAAATCGTTGTATGGGACTTGCGTGATCGAAATGAGGACCTACATAGTGATCTAGAGGTAGCGCTTGAATCAACCGTAGACCCAGCATAGGTTCTTTAGCCAGTGAGGCATACTAACTACCTGTTCCCATCTCAATGCCCACCACTGTATGTTTGTAAGTATGCATATTTGTAAACATGTCAGCATGCACTTACTTGTGGATGCTCCAATTCGCCTCAAATGTGACCAAATGTCATGTAACAGCATAGCTTTGGTGGGGCAAGGATGGAGCGCCACAACGAGGAAGTGCTTGTCTCTCGTCTGCTGCTGCGTCTGTTGAATGACAAACTACAATAAAGTCTAAAGAGCAGAGTGGCTTCAATTTGTTTGCATTTTGTGTACAGACAGACGACGTCTTCAAAAGAGTGCTGTGTGCCCTTGTGCCCTCGAACTGCTAAAATCCATATTTAAAGTAGTGTTCTGTTTGTTATTTTTGTGGCGGTCGAGTGCTTGGCATGCAAATGCATGTGTATACATCTTTGTATGCGTGTATGTGTGTGTGTGTGTGTGTTGGGGTCTATGCAACAGCTGCAGACGAAGTTGCATGAACTCATCAACGCGTCAATGTTGGTTTTTGGTGTTGGTTGCGTTGCTGCGGTTGTCAATGCTTTTGTTAATTTCCTTGTTTTATTTTTTATGTTGTTGTTGTTGTTGGTGTCACATTTATGGATGGTGTTGATGCCCCGTAGCTATGTAGCTGTTGGTGAAGGTGATGGTGATATAAATCTTTGGAGTGGTATCTTCAATATTTGTAGAGGTCACATTTGCAGTTTTGAATAGAAATTGTGTGGCTTAAAATTTAATTTAAATTTATTAGTTAAAAGTGTAACTTCTCAAAGATGGTCTCCATTTGTAACACCTACATCGATATATGAAAACTTATCTCAAATGAAAGTATGTATGTACATATATGAATTCCGCTGAACATCCAATGGCGATACAGTTGATAGAAAAAGAAACTAAGAAAAGAAATTATTGACTTATTGGTTAGAAGCTTTAGAGATGTAAGCATCTCAGTCGTAGTCAATTCTTCTTGCTTCTATATCGGCGCCTCAATCTCTTTTCCATGATATTTTTTAATTGAAAACGCAATTGTATTTCCATAGGATTTTATTTACTATCTACTCAGAAGATTCGTCTCGAAATAGAGTTGGTCCGCACACTTCTGAGAGTCGTACTGGCCTCATGTTCAACCCCGGATCAGTAATCTATTTCAGCTGCGTAGGCCATAGAAAACTGCATCCGCATATGTAACCATGTAATGACCTGTTCTGGGCTTAGGTTGCAGGGAGTCGACCAAAATGCACTCACAGCTGCCATGGCGCCTTCACCACTCCACGGAGCTCATCTGAGCCTTTCTCCTGTTCATCCCGCTCCAAAGTCTCTTGTGAGGGCTAATCAACAGCTCTTGGTTTCTCATATGTACCCTCAGTTCCAAGTGTCAGACCAAATAGCAACGTGTATATGACCCACAACTTCAAAAAGCTGATTGGCACTGCTTCACGTAAGTTACCGAGTTGCTGCTCTTACCTCACCAACCGTCGTGAGAAGAGCAGCTGAAAACCTGTAACTTCATTTACGTAAGCTTTGATCCTCCATAGGATCCCCGTCCAACCCGGTTAAGATCGATGACATAGTGGAAATTTCATTCGGTGATCAATTTATGTTCGCTCCTTCCGTTTATATGCCCAACCATATGTCATAGTCAAAGTGAGCGAATTGTCTTCACATGATCATTCCGAAGTTCCTAAGGTGTTTCACGTTTTCACTATTTTCTTGAAATTTAAGTCTACAAGAGTTCTCACGCAACTAAATGTGTGTGATATGTTTATCCAAAGAGACGAAATTCTCTAATTATATTTCGAAAATGGCCAAGTGAATAGGAGACCAGGAATGATTTATTGTAGCAAACCTCTACGTGATCTCTTCGCGAAGTGCAATTTATTTAGTTCATACGCTTCCAAGTAAGGTGATTCTGAAAGCCAAAGTCTGAGTCTAAGAAGGCTTCAAAATCTCAACTGATTCCAGTCCTTCGTAACACAATCTGCACTGAAGAGTAGAAACAGCTCTTAAATTTGACAACGGAAAATACACCCTACCTATCGTATGTATCAAAAAATACGCATTAAGTTTTCTCCACTTCACGCCTTCTTGGCAGGCCATTTAAGGGAACACATTTGTCATCAACGCACGACAAAATGTCGCTAGCACTTAAGATTACCATAACTCAACGTCAGCGTGCGAACGATTTTCCACTTTAAAGACCTCATTATTCCTTCCTCGAAATCACCCTAAACTAACGTAAACTTTACATTATTAAAAACATTCAACAGCTACTTATTTATCTTTCTCCAGAAGTATCTAATGTGATCAAGCTATTTATACACTCAAAAATAAATAAATAAAAAATAAAAATAGTCTGCACTTATGATGTACATAAATATGCATCCACAATTGGCGTTTCCCTCCATTCAGAGGGCCATCAGCATCATCAATACACTTAGCCACTTCATGCCTACCATCATTATCAATATCGAATCTGATTGTGTGCAAATGCGCGCGCGCGCTCCTCCTCCTCGATCTGCCCGCCACTTTCCCATTTGCCTCCAATCAGAGAAATCCTCGTTTCCAATTGTTGCTTCCGTTCGACTTCTGAGCTATGTATGTACATAAGTATATCCACACATACCACATACAGATGTTTGCATTGCCTACTTGTACTAGTACTTGGTAGTACTTCCACTTATTGCGGCTTCTTTTTTACAACATCCAGTTTGTGGCTTTGCCATCCATATCTCAAGTGGTTCCACTACAGCGCAGCAGCTAGTAGTTGTATGGGTTCGAGTAAATATGTTCAACCATCATTCGACATCTGTTCGGATCTCTAGTTCGAGTAGAATGTTAACTACTACAAAGGTCTATTTTCAAGTCCCTCTGTTCTTTTATCAGTTTGTCTGTTCATTTGCGCGCTTACGTGCGTGTCTGTCCGTTCGCTTATATTGGTCTAGTTGCCGATGATGCTGATGCTTTTGTTTCAAGTGCGTTTTGTCTCAAGATTGTGATTTTCTCATAGTTAACAATTATGGCGCACTTATACGCTCACGTTTTGTGTATAATTTTTGTCCGCATGTGTTGTTGGTATATGCAGAAGCTTTGCTTTAATTTAGTTCATTTTAAATTAAATTAATTAAAGCATCATGTTTTCTGCGCTGTTAGTCTTTTTGTTCAATTATTTTTACGTCGTAGCTTCGTTTGTTCGTTCCTGTGGCCGTCAGTTTGGATTGATCTTAATTCGAGACAATTAAGATTTCAAGATAATAAATAGGCATTTAAGTTTTTTAAAACTGACGGGGGGGGGCGAAAGTTGTGAGGTAGTTAATATAAATCATAATATAGTAAAGTGGCGAGGAACAGTCTTTATCGAAGTAATAAAACTTGCGAAGTTTGCCAATCTGACGTGTAGTAGCAAGTTTTTTGCCTTGCCTAGAACGACATGATTTTATCCTGCCATTGTATCCATAATATAATTGTAGGAAACTCACAAAACAGCTGAAGATCCGCATTCACATCATAAAAGTTCATACTTGTCTCTCCATGAGTGGCGTTGAAGGCCTGCCTATAAAGCGTTCCTTCCTGTGGTTCATGCTTATAGAAATAGATCTGATCCATGAGCTTCTGGACATGTCGAATCATTGGTGGCCAGAGTGTACAATGTCAGGTTCAGTATTTGTTGGTTGTGGGTCTAGCTCCTGTCTGCGAGTTCGTTGAGATGACTTGGCTATAGGTGAGAAGTCTGAAGCTTCCACCAATGCACTCTACTAAGTTTGGGTGACAAAATCAGCGCAGTAAAGTCCAGAAGCGGCCAGTGCATTGACGCGTAATTGTCAATAAGATTTTTTTTGGCTTGGTCTGAAATCCAGACCAGTAACAATTTCAGTGTTTTGTTGAGACTTTTTACTCTACAGTCAATTGCTGTGGTGCGTGTGGTTAAGAAGAACAAGCTGCGAAGGTAGCCTTGAAATATTTCACACTTAAAACCGGCTATTAATCCCAATGTCCGATTGACCGACGTGTTATACCTTAATAGGCTTTCCTGGAACGGTAACTGCATATAAACCATTTAAAGCTGGACTGGTGCTCAAAATGAAGCTCCACAGGCAGCGAAAATTTACCACAGAGAGTTCCTTGCGGGTGTCGGTAAGTGCGAGCCTAAAAATGCTAAAGTTATTCCACCTCGGTCATCTTCCAAACAGCTATGCCAATAGTGGTCCGAAGCTGTGTTAAGCCTTACCGTGTGGGTTCCTGTTAGACAGTGTTCGGATAGAAATCCTGATCAAAATTTAGTTTGGATATCAAGGTGGTCGTCCAGTGCACACTGAGCCGACTAAAAACTTATCTGTCCAGATGCAGCGTCCACAGGTTTCTCCTGTTCCATTTATTTAAGCAGAAAAGAACTCAAGAGTGCCCAGTCTAGCCAATGTTTGAAGCGACCGACAGAGAGGTCCCGCACTTCCCGACCAGTTTCGTTCCCCCAAAAATTAACCTAGATGTCTGACTGCACTTCTAATCGGTATTATACGGTATATGTAGCTAATCGACGGCCACCTCTGCTTGAAATACGCGCAGAAATGCGGAAGCCTAAACCTGAGATTAACGCAGAGTTCCAAAAAGGAGTGTCCAGAAAATTTTCTTTTGTCGATGAGTCCACGCGTCGCTAGCATGGGCAAAATGAGTGATGAGACAGTAAGTTCTCCTTCTAAAGAACATAAATAGAGGGTCCAACGATAATTGAATTTTAGGCCTGTGGAGAACAAAAGGCTATGTGTCGTGAGTTCCAATATTTTGACAAGTACGAAACCCATAAGGCAATAACTTCTACTTACAGCAAAGCAGCCACCACCACCTCGGCAATATCTACGACGCTAGTAGTCTCACAGCCTTTAAATAAATTTGACACATAAGTCACACATTAACTAACAGCTTTCCGCGGCAATGAGTTCGAACGTCCATCTGCCGCTTTTAATACCAAGCATCCCAGTCAAATTTTTAGTTCTAACAATAAGTAAAAGCCAAATAAAGGTAATTGAATCTATGCATCATCTCGGGGGAACAACAAATTCGCTTACGACCAACTAAATGGTTACGTAAATTCACTCCTTACAACCACCAAAGTATTGGCGAATAGAACAAAGGACTATCAAGGAAACTATGCGCACCGCATCATAAAGTTGGAAGTGGGGGTTGGGCAATGCTTTTTTTTCCTCGACTTCGTAGTAACCGCTGAATACGACAATCGTTTGGGTTGGAAAAATGCTGATAAAATTGAAAATATCGTCGTTTTGGGAATCTCAAAGGCTGCGCAAGCATTTTCGAATTCATCCCTAACGCCATATATCGATGAAAGAGTGCCCGTTGTAATGAACAGCGCAGCATCCTTGGTTGTGAATGGCTAGTTGACTCTGGTTGTGGGATGATCATAGAATGTTTTCTGTATTCAACCGTTGAAAATTACGCGGCAAACTATTGAAGCGAAAATGCGTAGAGCGTAAGTGCCACGTGCCGAAAATTTCGCCTGGTTTGTTGGGTCAATGTACGCGCGAATGATAACTCATCTTGTGGTAATTATTGTATGTGTACATATGTAGATTTGTTTTGGATAAGATTACTTACATGTTTGCCTAGTCTTGGAACAAAAAAGGACATGCCACACAGACAACCCTCATTCTTTTGGTTAATTCACAAGTAACAAGAGTGGAAATAATATTGTAAAGGAAATTCGATCTTTAAGTTATTTGATATTTTCTCCTACATATTTTTGGTTTATTTCATGCCGACTTATTCACTACTGGATGAAGCTAAGAAATACACGAGCAGCGTACAAGTTTTGAACCCTCTTTCAAACTAAAGTGACGATCAGACTAAGAATAACTCAAGCGTACTATAAATACATTTACATATACATATGTATGTGTTTCTAAAATTGCTTTCAGAAAAACAAAGATTACATTCGAAGGCAGTCTAGGAGCTTTAAATATGGCGGGATTAAATTTTTTGTGGTGGAAAATGGTTTACTGATGACTAAAGTGACGTTGACGTTTATAGTGCAAATAGATACAAGTAATTTTGAGCAAAAAAAAACCGACTTAAACTCTCATATAAAAAAAATATATATATATATCTCATGATCCACAAATCGGATCTTAACCAGATGTATGTAGTATGGGACCACCTCTGAGACACTACCTTTCCGATGCAAAAAGAATTATCGAAATCGGTTGACGTGGTCCAAAGTTATGCGGTAACATACATAAAAAAAAAAATAATTATTCCGACGAACTGATAACCTCCTCCTTTTTTGGAAGTCGGTTAAAAATAGATTTCCGAGTATAATTTTTTAGTGCACTTGAGGTGAGTTTTTTTTCTGCGAAATGTTAAAGTTTTTTTGTTTAGCACTCCCAAATCTCTTTGAACTCCAAATTTCTTGCGCTACAAAAATTAGAACGCTGAAAAGTGAAATTATGACATACACACATTTTAGTGAACTTAAAAAATGTACAGTATTTTTTGTTCATTTATTTTATCTAAAAGTAGACATAAATTTATGTTCATTTAAAAATTGGACATAAATTTTTGAAAGTTTGCAAACCTGTCAGAATTTGTTAAACAAAACTGTTTTATAATTTTAAACCTTACCATAAAATGTAAAATATATGGGTTGCGTATAATTGCGATAAGCACTATAGATAATAATGACTTTGACTAAAATTGATTTTCAGTTTTTGATCAACAAAAAAAAAAGTCACAAACTAACTGTTATTTTGCTGTGCATAGATTAAAACTTCCAAGTATAGATCGTGCTACCAAGAAAAATCAAAATAACAGTTAAATGATTTACCTGTATATATGTATATAACTATTTGTTGGAGAATGAAGTGTTGATAAGCTCCACATGCTAAGCTAAAAAATTAGGACTAATAACAATAAACACAATTTTCATATCGTAAAAGTTCTCCGTTTCCACGTTTTCCTTTGGGCCATTGAACTGCTGGCAAACAACAATTGCCGCATAATAATATCTAGCAATAATAACCATAACAATTACTCATGGCAAGTGACCATCACTCTTTATTCTATTGATTCACAGAAGAAATTACTGTAGAAAAATGTATGTATGTAAGTAGCTTACTTATGTATATACATTAGACCGTACCACCTTGCAGCAAAAAAAAAAAAACAAAATCGCCGTAGATCCATGTGTCTTTAAATATTTTTGCAAGATAATTTCGAAAGAAACCTAGAAGTCGCCTTTTTGCACTTGTCGGTGACTTCTACATTCGACAATAATTTTGCTTTCAAATAGTTCTACTGGAGTAATCAAAAAACTTCCTCGGAAATAATTTAATGATTTTTGAAGAGCTTAAATTAACTGAACATCGATATATCACACCTTAACAGCTGGTTTCACGAAAGCAACTCAATCGGAAAATGTTGTTTTTATTAGAATTTATTATGAAAACTGAAAGAAGGGAAAAAATCATTTTTCATTTAAATTGCAGGTGAAACCGGCAGTAAGGTCCCAAATTGTCTTACAAAAATACTTTAGACTCGAAGGTGTACGGCGAAAATTTTTTTCCGATACGGCCTAATGCACATATGCACATACTATCAACGCTTAGTCCACTTAGGTCCGCCTAGCACGTTCCGACATGCGTTGGCGCTATGCCAAATAAATCTAAATAAATTTTATATACTTAAATGATCATAATTTTCAAAGCTGTTGAATTTCATTTGTCGATTTCCCACTGACGGCTGCGCCTCAATAGTTAGTGGCCACCCGCATTCTCTGTTGCAACGCCCGTCAACTCCATCGACTTGTACTCGTCTGGCCGCGACGCATCATAAAAACTGGCGACGGCAATAATTTCTATGAGAATTAATTAAAAATTCCATTTAGAGCATAGACAATAAATAAATAAATACAAAATCATAAAAAAGAAGCGCTGAGTTTGGCTAGGGAAGAGGAAGGAGACGCATGGCTGTTAACTGTTGGCTGGCCCTCCCCAACGGTGCGCTGCCGCAATTCAACAATCAAAGGCTCAATTGCTGTATACTCCACATGCAAGTATGTATGTTTGTATGTTTCTGAATGTCCGTTGTAAGCGAGTGATTGCGGGCATACTTAGTTGAAAAATCGGCATGAGTACTGGAAATTTAAATTCAAACATCGAAATGCATTCGCCCCGTCAGCATTTCATGAACAGCGCACACAGAAGCGTTTCAACCTCAAAAATTCAGACATTTACTGCAACGAACGTGTTTGAAACCGTAAATGCAATGAGCCTTGGCTGGTGGGCATATTCGGGGGTCTTCTTAACGCAATAAGTGCACTTACCTTACCTATTATTACACCACCACTGCGTCGCACTTGAAAATTCGCCCACTTGACAAGGAGTTC
>NW_016169370.1:0-17560 GCF_001687245.7 Rhagoletis zephyria
TTCCTCGAGATCGCCTGTCTGAAGCTCAACATGTTTTCAATAGAAAAAAATTCGGTGGAGACCAGCCTGCATACAATTGTAAAGAGAGTAGTGAAAACGTTACAATCACTACATAAGCTCGGAGGAAAAACGAAACCAATAAGGCGAATCTAAAACTTGCTCTGCGACAGAGCTATCGCCGCTAAGTGGGGCAGTGTCTGCTGGCTGCCTAGGGTAACCAGAGGCACCCACAAGGGGGAAGCTTCGTGCTAGAGAAGCTGGAGCAGAAATACTGTAATGAACCTGACCGAACTCAATGTTACCTAGGCTTGGTAACTAACCGAACGGCTAAAAGTGGCCACGTCCTCAATCTTTGTGAGACAGACTGGAATTACGAGATCTCCAATGCAACTCCTCTAGCCTAAAGTAATATTTGGCTAGATGAAACCATAGCGGGATATACTATGTAGGTTGCGCAACTTAGACCTTTTCTTAGCACGATTAAGAAATGCTTCCTATGTCCCTGAAATGGCTTTTTTTGCATTCCTTCGAGGAATGATTGGATGGGACGAGATGGCTGCACGGTGGCAGCAATAAGTATTTTAACTCATGAATTGAAGATTTGATGGATGAGTTTACATAGCGGTGTTCTTCCATGAGCTCTGCATAACCAGTAAGTGCCACGTTTCAGACTTCTTCAGCGTGATTCAGGCAGAAGTGGCTACAATTAAAGAAGCAGTAGGCACATTTCTCAACTGTGTGACGACAATAAGGCAGATAAGCATCTAATCTGACAGCCAAATGGTAATCAGTGAGCTCACCGATAATTATAAAGAAATTTGCATCGGAAACTACATACATGGGTGAAGAGGTGGCGGGAAGGGTATCCATGGAATAGTATCACCGGACAGGCTGTGGATGAGAGCCTCACTGGCTATCTCTTGTTCACTCTCGGACAGAGAGACCAAGATAGCTGCCATTTCAGCGCAGGCTGGGCGAAAAGCTACACCTTGCGAAATTCCTCAGAACCCCAGGATGGATCCAAGGACAAAGGTGGTCCTTTCGCTTTCAAAGCCTCAGCCTTCATGTTGGATGGAAGTTCTTAAAGGCCATTTTCCGATCTTTACTGCCGTTTTAATCTGCAGGAGGATGAGGGTAGGTCACTTCAACCCTTTTTACTATATTAATCCAGCTTTTACGAGCTTAAGATTGAAGTATCTTGGCTCACACTTCATAACTAGCGTTGCGGATATCTCGGCAAGTAATATTAGCCTCCTCCATAACTTCGTATTTGGCGCGCGGCATTTCACCGACTGAGAAGTGCTTAACGTTAAAAATATTGCTGTAAATATCACAAAGAGCAGCCTCTATAATGCCCAAGTGTGCCACCAACTGGAGATGACCACCTAACCTATCCAACCTACGTGTATATACATACATACATTTGTCAATTGTACTTAGACTTCCTTTTAAATGTTGCACCCTTGACATTTTGTATGTCCTGCAAACTGCAAATGTCCCCCCTCGTAACCTTGATAAGCAGATTTTTACTAAAATAAAAAATTAAATAAAAATAAAAATAAAATAAAAAACAGAAAAATCTCTCTTAAGCTGCAGAGCTTTGCTGATGGTATGTATTTATTTTTACGCGTAAACAACTTTGCCTAGCACATAGCAAGCAACCTCATCCTTTCATCCTCTGTGTAGATTAACATATCCTCAGGTAAACTTATTGACATCACGAACCTTTGCAGTAAACATAGTACAGATGCTTGAATATGTAAGCACGTGTGCATAAGTATGTATACAAATATGCGGCAGCCTTTGACTTTGGGTTAAAATATGTATGTATGTATGTCGTCGTGCGATTTCCTAAATACCGGTACAAAGTCACAAAATCAACAACATAACAAACCCCCGCGGTTGTTTACACTTCTGAGCGCATTTAAGCATAAATTTACTTAACAGAGTTTACACACTTGCATGTAAATGTATGTATGTATGTAGGCGTAGGTACTAGGTGTGTGAGGTGTGTACGTTTGGCCGTACTACATACATACTCGAGTGTAGTGGGTAAAAAAAAGCACAAAGTACTTCCTACTCGCTACACTTCTTCCACTTAGTTCAACCAGCAGCAATTTTTAGGTGGTGTTTCGGCCCTTTACCCACTTGCGTATGCTTTCAGATATGTTAGTATGTATGTAAGTACATACATACATATGTACATAGTATGTCGCAATCAGTTGTATTAATCTTTGCTCTATTCGCTTTATGGCAATTTTCAGTGCACATGGAAAACCCGATTAAAACCTTTTAAATACCCATTTTATTTAATTTTATACGTGTGCCACTTGTTCCGCTGATTAAACCAGCACCCACGCCTACACACCTGATTTCGTCTGCTACCTTTGCTCACTTTGCACAATTCAACTCAGCGCGAGCATGTACATTCGGGTGGTCCAAAAAAGTAAAGTCAGAATTTTAAGTTTCTCAGCCGCTAGGATTGTTCTGTACCGAAAAAATATCCCCCTAATTTTTTTTAAGTCAAAAAGTATTTATAGGTCGCTAAACGCTCCAAGTTTTCCATGTATTTTATGTGGGGAAAACAGTTTTTATTATTTTCGATCGTAAAACTCCCGAATTGCTTATTTAACAATTCTTTAATACTAACTATTTTTTTACAAATCCCCCAAAACCCAAAAAAAAACAATGGGCCCTTAAAATATCTTCAGTATTAAATAATGGTAAAATAGAAAATTCGGTAGTATTATTCTCTCCTGCAAAGAAAACCAGTTTTCCGATCGAAAAATATTGCTTTTTAAGAATTCTATATCATTTCCAAAAAAATAAAAAATTTCCTATAAAAAATACATGGTATACTTTGAGCGCTTTAAGTGACCTGTAAATATTTTTTTATGTCGAAATAGGTAAACATGGGTATATTTTTTCCATATAGATCAATCCTAAAGGGAAAGAGCTTTACAATTCGCATTTAA
Organism: Rhagoletis zephyria; assembly: GCF_001687245.7. NCBI lineage: Eukaryota > Metazoa > Arthropoda > Insecta > Diptera > Tephritidae > Rhagoletis > Rhagoletis zephyria. Next base: position 2,976 of record NW_016169370.1, read on the forward strand.
CTTTTTTCATGTGCATTTTGGACTACCCTAATGTACATACATACATGCATATGTATGTAAGTACATATGTATGTAGTGCGGCAAAGCCGTTTTGTCGTCATTTTTTCAGCCTATTCCACAACAACGAGCATGCTGTCGTTGGCCTTGAGCACCTGAATAGTAAGTATGTACATTAGACCGTATCACGACATATGGGCCGAAAAAATTTCAATTTGTTCCAAGCGATTTTGAATACTCACTATGAGAGTATTTCAGGAGTGCAAAATTTTTTTGCCCCGCCCCTCTCCAAAAACTTTATGACTTTTGGCTGGTTTTCACTGTTTCATATTTTGATGCCAAAATTATTCGACATATTTTGACACAACTCTATCTTCTTTATCCATATCTTCACCCATTATATTACAGACCAAAAACTGACAGATAGCCGATTTAGCAGCGGATATAACCGACCAACGACTTATCCTGATCGAAATCAATTGATATACAGCTTTTAATCCCATTTGATAGTTTGTCGAAAACTGCCATTGTATTTGAAATAGTGAAAACAAGCCATAAACACTTCTGCACTTTTCACTTCAGATAGTCTTACAGGGCAATTCTTACGTCTTTGGAAAGACAAAAGATTTTCGTAAAACAATTGTCAAACCTGGCAATATCTTGAAAGTTCTTTCCGCCTTTAACCAATAAGTTTTTGAAAATTTAATTAAATTAACTGCATACATATATGTATTTTTCTTTTTAAAAGAATAAAGAGTTATATATAAAAGAAAATTTAATTAAGAAAAGAAAAAGATAAAAATTAAGGAAAAATAAATAAAAAATATCTTTAGAAATTAAAAGAAATGTTTTCCTTCTTAAAACAATAAAATCTAAAAGTTAAATTGGAAAAAAAATAATAATAAATTGAAAAAAAGAAAATAGTTCTTCAAAATTAAACAAAATTGAAAGATAAATATTCTTTTTTTTTAACAAAGTCTAAAAATAAAAAGAGACAAAAAATAACGCCATAAAAGTTGAATGAAATAAAAATTATATTTTTCCTTTTAAAACAATAAAATCTAAAATTTAAAAGAAAATGAAATTAACAAAGGAAACACAAATTAAATTTAGGAAAAAAAAATAAATAATATAAGGTCCTAAAAATTTAATCCAACTAAAAAAATATATTTTTTTAACAATAAAATCTAAAAATTTAACTGAAAAAGGAAAGTCATTTAATTTAAAACAGAAAAAAAATTAAATAATTTCCTAAAAATGTAATTAGATTTAAAAAAATATTCGTTTTAAATGAAAATTTAAATTAAATTGAGAAAGAAGAAATATTAAATTAAAAAACATACATAAAAAAGGTTTCTAAAAATTAAATTAAATTAAAAAATGTATATTTTTCTTTAAAAAAAAAACCCTAAAAATTAATCAAAAAATCTGATGCAAAAAGAAGAAAATTTAGATGAAAATAAATAAATCCGCTGCACGAGGACTCGAACTCGGATCTCTCAAATGGCACGCCTGTACTTTGCCCACACAGCGAGCTGAATGAGAGACAAGTGCTTTCTCTCAAAATGGAGAAACGAATGGAGAATGAGAGCTTTTTTTCTAGGGCTTTTGTACAAGAATAACAAAAGTTACCTCCAAAGCAGAACGAAAGAAATTTCAGGGCCTGCTTAGGTTCAAAATCGATTCGGCAGAAAAAGTCCTGAAGCTTCACTTTAAGAAAGCGTCTTCGAGAGAAACTTGCACCAGTACACCTACTTAAGATCAACTCATTGAATGTCAATGGAGTGAGGTTTTGTATAAAGTTTTTAAAGAGGTGGACTGAGTTCTACACATTCGTTTTCGCTGAATCTCCAGATCTACCAGGAAAAGCCAAAGTAATATATAACTTGTGCATGAAATTTGGTTCCATTTTCTTAACGGGGGTAAGCTCGAGTTGTTCTCAAACGAGATTTTTCCCGTTATAAGCAATATCGAAGCAAAATCTTGTAATCGGAGTAGCAAAAATCGATTTCTTATGGTTAACTTAAAATTTGCGGCTCAACGGGTTCATGACTCAGGTTCTCAATCTTTACCGGGCAGCCTGATACTCCACCACATCGATTTTTCTTCTGGAAAGCCCTGAACTGAACTATCAAAGTATTTTACTACAAAAGATTATGACTCCAAAAACTCTGAACTACTTAGAAGAGAGTACATCACTTGCTTTCCAGGACCGCTAAAGAAGATGGTAAAACTGACAAAGACTTATCCCTCACAGGAGTCGTTCTTGGGCAAACAGTTCTAAATGAGATGAAATTTCTTCATCTAAATGCCTCCATAACTACCGATGCCTGTAATTCTCTCAGATTTTGGAGCAGTGAACGAAATTCGGAGAGCTTGACGTCCACAAGGAATTATCAGGAACAAGTAGCCGTCAAAAATAGCTAAGGAACTTGTGAAGATTATTTTAGGGTCTCGATGACCATTCCTCTGTTAGATACTATCAGTGAAGATCAAAAAAAGTTTTGAATTGTTTCCTCATTCATGCGTTGCATCCCAGTGGATAATTTAAGTAGGCTTTCTTCAGTAAAGCCATTATAAGAGGCCTACCTAAGAAGGGCTGAAAAAAGTGCGTCCTTGCATGCCTTCTAGAAGGGCTTATCCATTAACAATTTTGGCGAATGCATAAATTTATGCTATTTAGCATTACAAATGAATTGCAATAAACATTTTAAGTTGCAATAACGCAGAGTTTAAATAAACCTTAAGCAAATACTTTAAGAATACGTATATGATTTTTATAAATTAAAGCAACATTAAAAGAACCGCTCTAAAAGGCCTTCTGAAATGTATCTGGAAGGCCTTCCATGGGTAGTGAAAGAAGCCCTTCAATATGTGTCACTCCATACAGAAAAGAAAAGAGGAAAGAATGTAGAGTGGAAGGCCTCTTGACTCTCAGGAGGGCTTTTAACTCCTGAAATTATCTACTGCGTATCTTTAGGCGCTTAACTATGTACTTGTCGTTAAACAGCTTGTACNTGCATAAATTTATATTATTTAGCATTACAAATGAATTTCAATAATCATTTTAAGTTGCAATAACGCAGATTTGATATAAACCTTTATCAAATACTTCAAGAATGTAAGATTTTTATAAATTAAAGCATCTTTAAGATAACCCCTCTAAAAGGCCTTCTGAAATGTATCATATAAAAGCCCTTCTGGAAGGCCTTCCATGGGTAGTGAAAGAAGCCCTTCAATATGTGTCACTCCATACAGAAAAGAAAAGAGGAAAGAATGTAGAGTGGAAGGCCTCTTGACTCTCAGGAAGGCCTTTCGGAAGGGCTTTCAACTCCTAAAATTATCTACTGCGTATCTTTAGGCGCTTAACTATGTACTTGTCGTTAAAAAGCTCGTACACACAAAATGGACCACGGGTAGAATACTTTTCTCAAAAGCTCCCAAAGCTTTCTTATCTTAAGTTGTTGTTGTTGTTGTAGCGGCTACAATAACCCCGCCCAGATGGGTTGATATCTCAGTCGTTGTCGTCAAGTTCTACTAACGGCAGCCGTAGGAAGCGTGCAGCCTCTATCGGGTCGGTCCACAAGGACAAAGCCGTTAGGGTTGTTGGGTTTTCCGGGTTCTTATCTTAAGTCGACATCATCGGTGTTTCTGCGCCATATAAAGGGATCCTGATTTGTAGAGCGTAACTTTCGTTCGTCGATTGAGGGTTCTGCTTTTCAATTCCCTACGGAGCCCAAAGTACCATCTGTTGGCGTGTAGGCAACTATCCACAGACGAATGAATAGCCTATCCCACACCAGGTTAGCTTAAACCGACATCATTGACAGCTTGGCACAGCTACAAACAAGAAGAGTGTGTCTGCAGGAAGGAGTGTTATCTCCTCTGCGTCGAAGCTCAGTTGTAGACAAACGATTAATGATGTTCACCTATAATGCCATCCGCTGTCGAAGTTATGCGGATGACATAGTTATTATCGCTAGATGAAAGTTCGGGAGTACTCTCTGTGACGTAGTTCAAAGGGGAGTAAACTTAGCAAGAGGTTGGTGCGTAGGAATGGGGTCGCCACTGAAGTTAAGTAGTTAGGTTTAATCCTGAATTCCAAACTTCTGTGAAAGGCACATATTGGTGAGATTTCTTCCAACGCCAGGAGGACACTAATGGTCTGCAAACTACTGACTGGCAAGGCTTTGCGCTGCAGTGGATTTCCAAAATATGTACACCGATAATTCAATCTCCTGTTATGTATTTAGCAGAGTAAATTTTGCGTAACAGCTGGTACCAGCTCTTCGCAACTCAGTCGGTATGTTGTCTCTCTATTTTTGTTACGCAAAGTATGTCCCGTTTCCCTTTTCAACTCCCCGTGTCGCTGCCACATAGCTTGCGTTGCGACCGATTGCAACGTGGCCTTGAAAGCGGCATCTTTCGGACTCGTTGAAATACGACTTCCCCTTGGACTGGGCCAAAATCGTTTAAGACGGTTATAGCGCCAAACAAGATGCTTAGACTAATTTTAAATTTTAGTTACACAATTTAAACGAATATTTGGATTAAAATCGTTTTGTTTGAATTTTTTTTTTTTTTGTTTATTTATGAAAGTATGTTTGTACATGATTATATATATTTTCATTATATTACTCATCATCTTACTATAGTCACAAATCTTAATTAAGTCAAATTCTCCCGATTCATCGATTTATCCACATCTAAACAGCTGTCATCTGTAGACTTATTTGCACTCGCTGAACTCGAGTTCAGCTGTGTAGTATTAGCTGTTGTATTGAGTTTCGATTTATTGCGACTCTCGTCATCTGAATCCTCATCGTCGGGATCCAGTTTAAGCATGAGTTTTTTAAAGTCTAAATATTTTATAACCAGATCCATTCTTTCGTCGTCATTTAAATTGATTTTACTATTTGCAACATCGGAAGCCAACATCGTTTCCTGTTGTTTCTTAATAATATCTATTGTTGTTTTGGGGTTAAAATCTTGAACGGTTTTACGAACTACTGCCTTCTCGTACAACTTCGGTTCCGACGGTGAGTACCTTGATATTTTACTATCTGTTAGACTATACATATGTTTTAGATGATCCTTTAGAATTAATAGCAGCATACACGCTTGTGAAGACATTATACACTTTTGCATTTCAAATGCATTTTCTGGCAGACGCTTGAATAACACTTCAGGATCATCTTCATCATCATCGTCCTCTAGAACATCCCCCACATTAACGCTAGGTTTAAGATTTTCTTTGAAAGTCGTGAGCAAATTAGTACCAACAATTGAAATGAGTAAATCGACCTGATGTATCAAATAGAGTGGCTCATCTTGCACCGCATACGGGAAGTAAGCCAAATTATCTGCTACATATAACATTTGCTGCAGCGAAGTTTTTTGATCATCAAATTGCTTTACGATCGTTTGAACGAGCGCGCGTCGCTGCGTCTTAACCGCACGCAAAAGTGTGTATAAGAAATCATTCAGCGCCGTTGGCATTGTATCCAAGTTTCTTTTAACATAGCCACGTATAACTTTGCTGCCCTTGCCTTTGACATTCTGCTGCAAAATGCGCTGTAATCTAAAGCTGAACTGTAGTCCCAACTGCGCTTTCATATTCACAAACCCATTGTACATCTTGTCGATGTCTTTCAACAAAGCATCTGCTCTGTGCGCCGATTCGAGTTTCGAATCTGTACTTAAGCATATAAGATATGGCACAGTCTTAACAGGATGTACAAGGCCTTGCCGGAGCACGATCTGTATAACTTTAACAGCCCACAGTCGCACATTATCATCACTGTTTAGGAAACATTCGAAGATTTCTTGTAGATATAGTTGTATGATACGACTTGACATGCCCGATGACACGTCGTTCATTTCTTTAAGATCCTCGGTTTTCGACTGTTTGTCCCAATCCTTCTCCTTGTTGTACATATGCATTTCCGACTCAGTCAGATAGATCCAAATGTTGCGCAAACATATAATTTTAATGCCAGCATCACTCGTTTCTGAAAGCAACAAGTCGCAGTAGTAGCGCTTCAACTTAGTATTCGTTAGATAGTCATCGTTCATCACACAAAATGAGCCCAAGGCAATCAACGCTTCCTTGCGTATATCGTAATTTTGATATTGTGCAAAGAACATCAGGCAATCAAACACATCGTTGCATATTGTTGGTGACAAAGAGTTGGACTCGCCTATGACCTCTTTCGATTTGAAATCGAAATAACGCATTAGTATGCCAATAGTGAAGAGGCTACGGCGAATAGCTGCACTTAAATTATTAATCTGTCTGTTTTGCAATATTTGATTTCTAGTTTGATCTAAAATGCGATAAAACTTTTGAAAGCAATCTCTTATCAACGCATAGTTCTTCGTTATTTTGTTGACAATTGCACCCAAGCAAGAGACACAGCTCTTTACTACAGCTTGATTAAGTGAAACAACCAGTAACATCAAATGCTCTTCCAGCGAAGCCAAAAACGACTCACTAGCGTTATTAACCAGTGGAACAACCTAAAAAAGTAAACTCAATTTTAGATTTTATCAAGTCNCAGCGAAGCCAAAAACGACTCACTAGCGTTATTAACCAGTGGAACAACCTGATAAAAAAAAACTCAATTTTAGATTTTATCAAGTATTATAATATTAGAATTGTAGACTATTACCTTTTCCAGTATATCTGCCACAGCGCAAATAAATTTTGGTGCTGTAGTCGGGTGACACTTGATGTTCAAATAAGGCTCTATAGTGATTGCGTGTTGCACCAGCAGTTGCGGACGTACCTTCGCCAATAAATGCAGAGTGGTTATGCAGCCCAACATACGCGTATTGTCGGTGTCCTCTAGCTCGATCAAACGCCCCACCAGACCGTCTGCCAACTGCTGACACGACAACAAAATGTCAGCCGGCGGCTCTGTTTTCTTCTGCAAATTGTCTTTCATACTATCATCGCCCTTCGCATTACTTTCTTTGGGCTGAAATATGCTATTTAACAGCCCTTCCAACCAAGCTGTGCCTGTGTCGTGTGCTATATTAACCACGTCTATAATCTGATTTATCTTCAAATGTATGCCATCTTTGTCATTTTTATGCAACGGCGTAAACCACATTTTCATGAAAACCTCCGTCACTAGCTTTTGTATGCCTTCCTCATCGTTGACGCGTCTTATCATTTTCACACATATTTCCGGAATTTTCTGAAACGTCGGATACTCTATGCATATATCGCGAAGAATTTTTATTACACGCTTGCGCACCGACACACCAGTGTCCAAAATTCTAGTCGATAACATATCATAATACTGGTCTATTAGCTCTTCGTTGCTCAGCACGAATTTGCCAACCAAATCGACGGCCGCCTCACGCACAGATATCGCTGCATCCAAGAACTTTTGGTTAACGCCCATTTGCATGTCCTTGCGTCTGAGTACCATGGGATCAACTTCGACAATGTTAGCTAAGCATTTCATCGCACGCGTTCTTATAGCAATCGACGGCTCATTTACAACCAATATGATCTTTTTGAGGTAGCCATCAAATGACTTACTAAATGGTCTTTTGCTAGCCAAATATTGTGCTATTAAATGTGCATTATTATAATCGATATATGTTTTAATATGTTGTGCATGATTGGAATCACCCAGTGTTGAATATGGATTTATATTATTCACTAAGCATTGCTTGCGTTTATCAAGCAAATTGAATCGTTCCATATTCAGCTCCTGATTGCCCATAGTACAATCACCGCCAACACGGCTATCAACATTAACAAAGTTAATATCATCACCGCTGTCATCATCTGAATCACTGCCGGAGAGATCGGCATTTGTACGCCTTTTACGTGAGCTCTTCTTTCGTGATGTATCGCGCTTTGCGCCCTCATTGATATTACGACGCTGATAAATTATATCACGATACCACTGGGTCAAATAGAAATGTCGAGCATAATCCCAAATGGGATTGTCCACGTGTGCATTGGCGGCTAGGAAATCTAAGAGGATCTTTTGCAGAAACTCCACCCGTTCGTCCTCTTTTAGTTCGACTTTGTTGTTGCTAGATGGTAAATCTCCCTCTTTCTCTTGCTCCACTTTAATATATCTGATCATTGAGTCAATGACATTCACTTTGTAGCGAGAGTCTACGGCATCCTTACGCAAACGCGCAGCCACAATGCCCAAATAATCCAAGGAAACCAAGCGTATACTTTGTTCTATAGATTTATCGGATACATAACGTACAAGCATGGTTCCCAAAAGTGAAAGCAATAATTCGGATGATGGCCATTCGGGTTTGTTTACGGTTGCCAGAAGATCGTAGATAAAATTTTCAAATATTGGACGGAAATCAGTTTCATTGGAGCGAGATTTGCACTTATTTAGAAATGTTGTTAGAAAATTGCCACCTATGCTTATAGCGACATCGTATTTTTTCAAAACAATCACATCGATATTTTGACGATCGGTTTGTGTTGAGAAACTAGATGCCTGACTCGCCAGTTCACCATACTGTGGTAATGATTTTCTTTTGTTATGCGAATTACTATTCATAACATCGGGTAAAATAGTAACGCACTGAATTAGTTGGAGCACTAATGCGGTGACCATTTGAATGTTGCCGCTATTGTTGATTAATTTGAAAGGTCGGAGGTTTTTCTTCGAAGACGGCAAACGATCAATGGAGGTCAATATATCACCTAGTATACTGCTGCGAATTTTGACATATTCCTCCTTTCGAAATAGGGTTGTGACTAATTCCAGGCACACAAATTGCAAGGTTTCGATGTTATCAACAAAGAACGGTTCGATCGATAAGGTGGAAAGTGGCAAAATGATGGTATCCACAAATATATATCTATCGAAGAGTGTAACGAAGACCTTCATTAGCTCGGTGGCTTTTGAGTACAGCAACTGCAAGCTGCGATTATAATTTTGATAAATTTTCGATTTCTTACGATTATCCGCCTTTTTCATACTTTTTACTGTATATACGGGATCATATGATGGAAAGATTGTTTCACGAAATTGAAAATGCATAAATTTTATAATGAGCGCAATGTTATCCTCTTGCAAAAATTTTATATCTTTCGAAGTACAATAAATGTTGCAAATAAGGAGGCAAGCTTCGATTCCATTTAAAATCTTTTCCATTATTTCGTCGTCCATAATATCGTCTTCATCGTCTGGGCTTGCCGAATAATTCTTGGCCAAATAGACATTTCGCATAGCGTAATTGACCAGTTGAGCCAACTTAGTTTTCGGTATAACATCTAATACATACTTTGCTTTTAACTTGGCGATATCGTTGCTCATTATATTAAGCATTCTAGATGATATACATTCGATATTCTCGTCTACATCATCCGTATCGAAATTCGGAACTTCTGTGTCGTCCAGCGTTTCAATGATTTGCTCCAAATTTCGCATGAATTGTTGATAGGTTTGTGATCGCAATATTTCGTCCTTCGTACATTTCGCAGATGGTGTAGAAACGATGCGCTCAACACAACGTAATTTCGGCTGAGAGTGTATTTGCTCGGGTGGAACTTCGTCAACTGAAGGCGCTAGCTTCCTTTTCATTGCGAGTGGTTTTTCGTTCGTTTTCATTAAAGTAAACGCATCGTCGTTTTCAGCTGCTTTCGTAGTTAACTTTTGAAATTTCTGATCTGTTGAAGGTGGGGCTTGGGCATCTCCCGACGCCGACGTTGGCGTTGGTGCTGGTGGCTCCACTTTATTTGGAGTTACCAAACCAAATTTTCTTGCAGACTCTGGTGATTTCTTTACAAATTGTTTTATGCTTTGTTGCATGAGAGATGCATCCTTTTCTTTAAGTCGATTTATACATACCCGAACATTGGATTTCTCGCTGGGTTTACTGCTCACACAGGTATTAGGCTTGGGATCGGGCATTATGAATTCATTCTTAATAGGTACCAAAATCGGGTCGCTACTTTGTTTTTCTTCACCTGCCACAGGAGCAGCTAATGTTTGGACTGCTGGTGCTTGGAAAGCTGGTGCTTGGAAAGCTGGTGTTTGGACAGCTGGTGCTTGGACAGCTGGTGCTTGGAGAGCTGGTGCTTGGACAGCTGGTGCTTGGACAGCTGGGGTTTGGACAGCTGGCGCTTGGAGAGGTCGAGCTTGAACAGCGGGTGCTTTGACAGAGGTTGCTGTGACAGCTGGTGCTTGGACACGTCGAGCTTGAGCAGCTGGTGCTTGGATAGCTGGAGATTGGACAGGATGTGCTTGAGCAACTGGTGCTTGGGCAGTTGTTGCTTTGACAGCTGGTGCTTGGAGAGCCATTGCTTGGGCGACTGTTCCTTGGGCAGCTATTGCTCGGGCAGCTGCTCCTTGGGAGGCTGATGTTTGGACAACTGTTGCTTGGGCAGCTATTCCCCGGGCAGCTATTCCTCGGGCAGTTGTTCCTTGGGCAGCTGTTGCTTGGACAACTGGTGCTTGAACAGCCATTCCTTGGGCAGCTATTGCTCGGGCAGCTGTTGCTTGGGCAACCGTTGCTTGGATAACTGTTGCTTGGACAGCTGGAGCTTGCACGGTTGGTGCTTGGACAGTGACATTCTGTTGGGTATAACCATTATTAGCTTGGTATTGGACATTGCCAATCGGCATTGCTGTGGAAGGGTTGTCTGGCATTAGTGCAGAATTTGGATTTTGATAGTTCTGGGTGTGAATTACAGTTGGTTGCAATGTGTTCGGAATCGCTGGATTAGCTTTTTGTTCGATTTGACTTGGTTTTGTTTCACACGATGTCGAATTCAACGGTGTCGAAAAAGTACTGGTGTTCTGGAAACACGCTACATTTTCGAAGCCAGCTTTCTGCTGTTCCCCAGGAAGTGTTTGCTTTCGGTCCGTTATTGGATGTTGGACCTTATGATTGATAGGAGTTTGGACATCGAAATTGTTATTTTGCATGGAAGTCATTTCCATTGTTGGAAAACTCCCACTTGATGGATTGTTGGTTATAGTCGCGTTATTTACATTCAATGGCATTTGCTGTTGCAGACGTTGCAGATCCTCAGATTGCAACGTTGCGTTGCTGCCTCTTTGCCCATGTACTACATTGTACCACTGTTGCTGCTGTTGCTGATGCGTTTGTTGTCTATTATTTTTCTGTTGATTTATTTTACCATTATTGGTATTAAACACAGTGGGACTGTAGCTGTAAATGCCTTGAAGCAACTCTGGGTAAGTATTTATATTGGTACCGAATTGTTCAATGGCATACTGGGGCTTAAGTTCTATTATTTCAGAGTTCGTTTGTTCGATAGCATGAACCAATTGCTTCACGAGGTTATCGTCCCGCACGGACAACAAATTATTGGATTCCTTAGCCACTAGTGTATGGAATAGCAAAGATTTATTTAACGACGTGACACTTGCCAGTGTGTCTGGTACTGGAAGTTCACTTAGTAAGTCCGACAAACTTGTCAAACAAGCCAAAGTGGTTACTGGAACACTGGGAATATCGGGGTCGGTCATATTCATTGATATTTTTTCAAACAGTTCTTAGAGCACAGAATACAGCATATAATATTTGACTGATGAACCCTATTCTATCGCTAATTCAGACGAAGCTTCCTTCCAATAGATTTAGATACCACACAATTGTGTACATTCGTTGGCGCAGCTGTGCGTAGTCAAAAACTAAGTTGTCTCGCAAAGCAGCAATATTGCGCAATAGTTTAGCGGCAGTTTATATATGAACATAACTTGAAATGATTAACGGAAGAACCTAAAATATTGGAAAATTTAGAAATTTCTCACAAAATATCGGATTTTTACCTCTTTTGCTGACACAAAATAGCTGACACAAGAAAACTGGAAATAGAATGACATTTGAAGCCGCATTGCCAACTTACTATTGGCATCCTTTGAGTTGCCAAACGTACTTCCAACGAGAAAAGTACAGGGAGATTTCAAGTTAAAGTCAAAAATAAAATTAATCGAGTTGGTAATTATTCTTAACGAAATAATAAAAAATATTCAATGCTTTATTCTTAATCAATTTTAACAAAAAAGTTTTCTTCATAATGAAAAATATCGTATGTACTTAATACGGCGAAAATATTAAAGTGAAGGATCCGATTGGTAGTGCTCGTTGCTTTTATCAATATCCTCTAAATTTAAATCAAAGTGAATTCCTGAATCACTTCTAAAAGTTTTGGGGGACGAGGTAGTCGGATGTTTTGATCGCTTAGCCCCAAAAACAACAACTTCATTTTCCACTACCTTACGTTTTTCGGTATTTCCATTGTTGTAGCTACTATTTAAGCATTTAGGTCTAAAACACTCATCTATTTTATTATTCTTCCGTGGTGGACTCCAATTTAGTTCGTGATGTACTATAGCTTCCACAACTAATTTCTTCGCAGTTATTTCTGGGCTGCTAAATGGTGATGTATCGGAGTTTGGAAAACTATGCATTGGAGTATTGTGGCTAAAGGCAACAACAAAATACATACATGAATAGTTTATTTGGACGTTACGTATTGAAATAAATCGTACCAGTGCGTTACCGACTTAACTATATTGTCGTTATGCTCTTCATTTGCCTGCATAATTATTGTAGATGAATGAGCATCGCAATGCATTTGGACATATTCCAATTCGCTTTCCTGGGATATGAATTTGTTTCATTTTTTTTTTACTATTATTGTATTTAATATGTTAGCGTGGTACCTTCCGAGCATGCTCAAGATCGCTTTCAAAGAAAGCCGTCTCACATTCCAGCTGCGATTCCTCCAATGCTTGCATCACTTGCTGCATTTCTTCGAATTTCATTCCTTCTTCATAGAGCCCTAAACCTTTTATCATGTCGACGTGAAAATATAAAACTGGCAGGGACTGTATGAGTGCTATTATATTCAACTCACTAATTAAAGATGTTTTGTACTCCTTGAGCTTTGTACTTCTTAACTCCATTTTTGAAAATTTACTAAAAGTATGTATTATTTTTATGTTAAATGCTAAAATAAAAACGTGTTTACTTGACCCTCTTATCTTTATTGTTTTTTTAAATAACTGTATATTTTAGCAACATGTTGAAAGAATAGGGTGTTACATATGCCAAAAAATTATTCTGATGTAAAAAAATTTGCGAAAGCTATTTTAAATTGTTTGCATAATTTTAAATTGAATGATTTTTTTTTTTTTATATTGCAACTCGATTCTAGGATATAGCAAAGAACGTTGATAATAAAAACTCGTTATATTTGTAGCTGGATACAGGTTTATAAGTGCGAATAATAAATTCGGAATATTAGGCGCATTCTTTTCCAAACGAGCTACCAAAAGAACACTCGCGAAATGACGCAAAGCAACAATCAACCTCGGCTATTTATGCGACTTCAGCCAGGTCGTTTAAAAAATACGCTACCTGAAGGGTAGTGTTGTTGAGTGAAACAACTGCTCTTTTGTGAATTGTTAATGGGAAAATGGAGAGGGAAATTCTTTGTTGCCTTATATACGTGACTTATTTTTTTTAAATAAGTGTATATATTACTCAAATACCCCGCATAATCACTCATTTAAATTGGTTTTTGTATCCAAATTCCGTTAAGCTAATAACTTGTTTCTTGCCCGCTACCAATAGGGTTGCTGAAAGGGAATTTTACCCGAGTTGAGAGTTCTTTTGTTGCTCGCTTTCAAAAAAATGCAGCTAATGGGGTACAATGTCCTTTGAGCTAATTAAACAATCCTGTTGGTAGCTGGCAAGAAACATGTGATTATTTTAACAAAAAACCAATTTCAATGAGAAATTTCGCGAGGTATTTGCGTAATATATATACTTCTTTAAAATAAAGGTCACGTATATAAGGAAACAGAACTTTCCTTCTCCACTTTCTCATCAACAATTCACAATAGAGCAGTTTTTTCAGAGCGTACTTTTAACCGACCTGGCTGAACTCGTATAAATAGCCGAGTTTGTGTTGCGTGTATATCGTCATTTAAGCGAGTGTTCTTTTGTAGATCGGTTGCTAAAGAATGCACCTAACAATTATTAGGTAGTTCATGGGACTTCAGTCAATAGCGCCCTGCTTTCATATTTTGAATCAGAGAATCTGCGTTACCCTGCGCCAAAGTTATCGTTTGGTTTGTGACTTTGCTTAGCTCAACGTCAAGCAAGCATAGTTGCCAACTAAAACATAGATATGCTCCCATTTTCACTTAAGGCCCGTCCACATACAACTCTTTTGTTACATTGGCGTTGATGCCGCTACCAAAGAACGTAAATGTATAAGAAGAGACAACTCGTTACTTTGAAAATGTGCCGGCCCGATTTTGACCGTATCTGAAAGGTTGAGACAAAGAACGTAAATGTATAAGAAGCGACAACTCGTTAAAGTCGGCGAGTGAGGTCTGAAAGGTTGAGATGAGGAGTTCGCGTCCGTTTTAACATCCATTTTCGTAAATGAATTCNACATGGCCGCAGCTCTTTTTGTTTATTTGCTGACGGCATTTAACAATTTGCATGCGCATGTGCATAGATTTACTTTATTTTATAATTTTAAACAAATCTAAGAAAATTAAAAACATGCGCTATGCTAAGCTTCCTCTTTAGTATGGAAGTTG
>NW_016169371.1:0-17560 GCF_001687245.7 Rhagoletis zephyria
AACAGAGCCAGTCGTGACGGGCTTGGCACTTGTTGGCCACGCAACACCATTATGCGGTGATTACCCTCATAGTTGACAGTCTCAATTAGTCCAGCAACGAGTCGCACCAGTAACGCGTTTCGCGATATATCTACCGTAACGCCAGAAGCTTTGTACGCCGCTTCGGAACAATTGAACGCGCATGCGTACCATCCATATGCGCGCGCAGCACCTGACCACCGTCGGCGACAAACATCAGACCCGATGTGGGATCTAGCGCCAAATCAGCGGGACTGGTGAGGTTTGAGCCCAACACTACCGCATGCCAATGCCGCTCAATTCAAAAACGTCAATTTTCTGTCCAATCAAGTCTGCCACATAGATCTTGTCGCCCACCCAATCGACGGCCAGCGCGACGGGTGCCCAAGTACCGGGCAGCGTAAGATCCAAGGGCGAGATAGCACCGTTAAATACATCCAATGGTATGGATTGCACCTTGCGTGTCTTAATATCGGACCAATACAGTGTGTTACGTTGATAGTGGTAAGCCACACCTGAGCAGCAGTGGCATTAGCCAGCACACGTGGATCGCTGCCATGTGCAGACATGCGCACAACAGCGCGATCATGCGCAAATATTAGCTGAGTTGTTGGCATCAGGCGCAATACATTTCGAATTTTGATTAAACTGTAACCCTGCGCGCACTGGCAAGTATACGAACCATCGGTGTTGGTGCAAAGCTGATCGCAGTGACCCCATTCGGCGCACTCATCCAGATCCATGCAGGTGCGGTTGTCAGCAGCGATGGCCTGCCCACTCGGCAATAGCAAGCGCCACCAGTAAGCGAGGGCCACAGCGATATTCACAGCTGAGCGCGGGACAAGAACCGGTAGCTGTGCGGGAAGAAAAAAATAAAACTTAGAAACAACGACAAAATGTGGAAGCAGGCGCGCTAAGAGCAATTTTGGCACACTTACAACAGGCGGTCTCCTCGTCGCTGCCATCCTCACAATCACGTTTACCGTCGCAAAGTTGAGATTTCAGTATGCACTTGGGTGTGCCATTCGGCCGCCGCGCGGACAAAGGAACTTGTTATCAGGACATGCGATTGCCGTGCAATTGGCCTCATCACTTTCATCCGCACAATCGTGATATCCATCACAATAGAAGTTGGATGGAATGCACAAGGCATTCGTGCAACGAAATTGGCCATGATGGCAGGGTGGAAAATCTGTAAGAGAATTGCAAATCGAGGATGAATGCAAAAAATGATGATAATGCTTGAATGCGAAAGAGTTGAACGAGTTGAATTTTTATTTGATTGAATGCATCTTCAGAAGGAGTAGATGAACTGAAAGGGGAAGATGATGATATGTAGTTGCTAAAACACAACGTTAGCGACAGCTGTTCGAGGCTTAAACATATGGAACGCTTCAAACGTAACGGATGTGTAGGATCAACTTTTTACAGCACAAGCATGGAGAAGTTTTAAACGTTAGTCAATCCGCACTCATGCGATGCAAAATGAATGGATGCCATCGGCAGTTGCACATTTTGAGTGAGTGATGTCCATTCGGCGCCAAAAGAACCTAAGCATTTTGGCATCCTTTTCTTGAGATAAAATTCAATGAGCCGCCACCTCTTTTGTTTCTCCCTACTCACTTATCTACTAGCCCGTTGAGTAAACGCTTGAAACGCTCCATATGCTTCACATATGTACATATGTACATATGTACAACTCGTCATGCCCCACTTTAGGGCACATTGCATGATTTGAAGTGTAAACTGTGCTGGGAATGCCAACAATGTGGTGATGGTGATGTTGATGTTGATTTCACGATTGAATACTTACTGCAGCCCTGTCATCAGATTTGTCACCGCAATCGTCTTTGTGATTACACTTGAGCGAAGCGTCGATACACTTCTGCCCATTGGCACAACGAAACTGATCCAAACGACATGAGATGCCTGTGCAGCCCTCCTCGTCGCGTCCATTGCGACAGTCCAGATAGCCATCGCAACGTTTCTCCTTCGGCACGCACGGACCGGACAAGCGACTCCGTCCGAGGGCGCCAAACCACCAGGCGCATTGCAGAATACATCGCTCGACTGACATTTTCTATAAGCTGTTCAGTGGAGGGAGCCCCAAGAACAATGAGTGTGGGAGTGGATGGCGATGGCGACGGCGATGGCGAGATGTTTCGTGATGGTAAAGATGAACGACGTCGATGTTGGTTGCATGGCAATGGGTCGGCGTAGGAAAATTTTGTTGACAGCCAGCAGAGACCGATGCACACGCAAGCAGACAGCGGAAGTGCAAAGCATTTCGCAGAGAAATTGGAAACGGAGATATATTGACGGCAATTGAATTTGTGTGTGATGATGCGGGTGTGGTGTGCGTGTATTCGACCAGCATCAATAGGGTAATGTAGTTGTCAATACCGTTGGTAGCACCCACACATACACACATACAACATAGGTTGGGCGATGGACGATGATGGCCATAAAGAACAGGCAGATTGCGTAGGCAACAAAACGGAAAATTGCAGCATCATCAAAGGCGGCAAAGCAATGAGGCGGTGACGATGGCGACAAAGTTGATTCATTTCATCAGTTCCAGTTGTTAGACATCGGTACATAGAAGCAGCCACAAAAGTACGGCACCATGGCAGCATACAAAGGCAAAACGTTGGTCCAAGCAAACGATGATTGAAAAGCAATGAAAAGAGAAAAAAAAAACGGAGAAAAAGGAAATAAGAATTAGCAAATCGAATTGAACTTATTCAAGCGGTAAAGTTCTTTAAATTTTAGTATTTTTGTTTATACCAAAATACTTCGTGTCACTCTTGAAAAATATTAAAATAATTGCATTTAGAGATTTTAAAATATAGGAGAATAAAGCTAGATAAGGAGACCATCTGATCCATATACCGGTCTAACTGAAACGCTTTTTTCCAGGCCGTGGACCAAAAAAAAAACACATATTTGCAAAGTTATTTTTGTCGCGCTATCTGTCAGGATTACAAGAGGACCGTTCCAACCAGCAGTTTATAAATAAGAAATCTGAAAATTAGAACCTCAATGATTCAAATTTTTTTTTTTTAAGTCTCAATACGACCCTTTTTCACCACCGCCGTGGTGAAGGCTACTGCTTCTGGTTCTGAGATGGCGGTTCGAGTCCGGTTGTAGGTGGTTAGAGTTAGGTAATATTTCCTTGGAGTAATATACTTTTTTCCTAGCATTAAGGAATGTTTTTTCTGAGTGTAGGAGGTAAAGCCAAGCCTACGATTTTATCCTTAACTATCGAAACCAGATAAATCTTCGTGGACCCCCACTTACAATTCGTGAACACCCATATTTTTTCACGCCAACGTAGACCCCCCTCGAGTCTCTTGTGTACCTCTGGGGGTCACATGGACCACTTTAGGAATCACGGATCTAGACTTTTGTTTTTTGATTTCAAACAAAACACTTAAAACAGAACTGGGGGGAGATTCTGTAGCCAGTTTGCGACAATTTTCGAATCGCTATCGCACTTTTTGATGTAAAAACATTCATATAACGCGGAAAAAAGTGTGATAGCGATTCGAATATTTCTGCTAATTGGTTACAGAATCCACCCATCGGAAACAAAATGTTGCCGACATCACGGCCTTCAATTTCAGGCAACAAAAAGTTCGGTCTCGTGAGCTTTCACTTTAGTTCTTCTCCTTCCTCATAGTTAGTGTGGTTGTTCTTGCTTGCCTGGTTATCAGGTTATCTGTTGAACAGCAACAAAATACACTACAGAAAAATTATATTTAACCAGATAACCAGATAACCGGGCAAGCGTGACCAGTTACAGTGCTTTCAGATTTTCCATGCAAGTACTTTTTATTTATAAGTTTCACCTGTATTGACACTTGTACTATTTATGTATGTATTGTTCAAGTGGCCCGAAGGATATGAAAATGAATGAAGTATACATACATTATGTCAACACCATGAATGGCATGCTTTTGGTAGAATATAAAGTGAATGTCATCAACAAAGGCAAATCTTTAAATCAACGCATAGTTAAAACAAATAAAAATGATAAAGCCGATATTTATATTGGAAACAGAGGGAGAAAGAGTAGAAAAACAGCAACAATTTACTTTTATGTTTGTGGCACTGACATGGACATCATAAAGCGTTGAAGGGAATGAATGGCCAATGAGCGAATGAAAGTACAAAAGGCACCCAACAGAGAGCAGTATGGAGAACTGTGAGGCAACTCATGAATAAGTATTTTACAAGTAACTGATGTAGACCATTGAGCTTATTTTAACTCATCATTTTTAATATAACTCAAAGCCTTCCCTATCGGGAAAGCAACTAGCGCCGAACTGGTTCGATTTTATAGAATTTAGAGACATGACTACTGCGCATTAATTCTCTTTTGCATGCTAGCAACTGGCGAATTAAACACTGCAATGTCCTATGAAGTGTAAATTGCCAGTTCTACAATTGACTGCAAAAAAAAAAGTAACATGATTTTTTCACACAGTATTTTTGGTTTTCCCATAACAGCGATTTTAAATTATTTTCAAAGAAATATGTTTTCAATTTGAAATCTAATTTGTTGGAATGAATGTCTATTTAAAGTAAAAAAGGCCCCCATGCATCTTTTTTGTAAATTCGTCACCGTAGATGTAGATTTCTTATAAAATTTCTTTTTTTATTATTTGCGATTTATCACATTTTCTGTGACTTAGCAAATTTGCATATCACTTAAAATAAGTGGTTAGAAATAAAATAGTTAGCTCGATCGTTTAGAAAACGATATTATTTTAACTTTAACTCTTAGCTAGCGGTATGTAGTCTTCAAAAGTAAAATAAAATAGGCTCTGGCAAAATATATCTTTTTATTTTCACTTTTATTTCAACATATTTATTTTGATTAAAAGAAAAATACTAATAAAAATAAAATATTTCACACAAACAACAAAAAATATAATCGATAATCGCATGAGGCTATTGCCTGAAAATTTTAAAAAGCACTTCGTACACTTATGTACAGTAGACTTCATACAAAAATAAAATCGGTACTGTTTTCCACTGGAATTATAAAATCTATTAAATTTTAGGACTTCCACCAAAATACCTCGCAAATATATTAAGATTTACCGGATTTACTGGACCGATTTGAAAATACCTTCAAAAATTGAGTTGTTTATTAATAAAAAGATTTTTTTTTAAATATTTTTTTAAAAAATTACCTCAGATGACTAACCAGTTTAAGCTTAAAAATTTTGCTAAAAATTAAAAAAAAAAAATTTCTATGGAATCATAATACTGAGATTTTTGATGCTATTTTTGAATTTTTTTCAAAGACTGGTTTAAAAAAAAACTTGAATAACTCAGCCAACATCTTACCAATTTAGATTTATGAGGTATTATTAGTAAGGTATTTTCTCACCCCTTTAATTTCTTTGCGAATAATTTCATTCAAAGTATGAAAGAGGAAGGTAAGATAAACACGTGTCATTCCATGTTGAATTAAGATGTGTTGGTATTTGATAAAAAAAAAATTGGGACGTGAATGAGTTTTTTTTGCAAAAATACCACCCCACTGATACCTCATAAGTCTACATCGGTAAAGTTTTGGAGCAGTTATTCAAGTTTTTCTTACACAAATATTTGAAAAAAGTTAAAAAACAGCGTCAAAAATCTCATTATTATGATTCCGTTGATACAATTTGTTAAAATATTTTTACGTAGATTTTTTGAGCTTAAACTGTTTTGTCATCTGGTGGGATTTTTCATTCATTCATATTCAGAAATATTTATGTAAGTACCCATACAATAAAAAGATGGTGTACAATAAAAAATGAGCAAAAAGTTTTGATAAATGATAAGCAAAATTACTTTTCATATTTTAACTTGTAAATATCTACTTTTCGAATATACCAGAAACCGCATGTTTCAAAAGTTAAACTACCAACCAATGTTGACTGGCGCATAAGTATGTACATACATATGTATATGAACATATGAATGACGACGCATTCGCATTGTATTGTTAACGGTATATGCATGTATGTAAGTATGTACTGCAACCTTATATCTGCTGCTGTTGGTCAACCAATAAATTATGTACACTATTTTATTGTATTTTATATGTTCAATAAATTTGCTATTCACACACATCACGAATTCTCTGTATCGCATCCATACCACTTATCATTTTCGATTTTCCACACGTTGGCGCAGAGAAAAGCCGAAAAGGATAATACCGGATATTGAAGGAAAGCTGTTGTACGCACTCTAAAGGCTGTACCAACAACCACCATATACTATGTACATACATACATACATATCGGCTTAAGTGTAAGAGGATTTCATATCGTTTGCATTTGTTATATCACCAACATATATTACCACAAAGCTTTATACATACATACATACATATGTATGTATGTATATCCTCTGCAAGCAAGAGTTATGTATGAATGTGTAATGCCATTAAATTTGGCATTGCTGTTGGTGGGAAATTTCGTTAGCACATCTCGCCTCATATTCAAACTCTTTCGATACACTCAATTTTACATACATATGTACATACATATGCATGCTTAAATGAATATATTGGTGCTTAAAGCGATTGATGGATGATTTCGTCTTTCGAGTGTAATTAAAATATGCACAACAAATTATTGCGCATTACACTCGAAAATCGTTGGCATATGCGCGGTAAATAAGCTGCGTAAGACAGGTGTCTGCTTCAATTATACGTATGTATATATTTATATATGTAGATATGTATGTACTCGTTTCAGAAGTAGATATGAAGGACCTAGTAAGTATTTACTTCGAATTAGATGTTTGTAATTGCGAAACTTTTTGAAGAATTAATATCATCGTGCGACAGTAAATTTTACATGCAAACAAATGAATATAATCGCGAAACTATGGGTAAATTATAGTAAAACTGCGTAGGTACTTAGTTTTTCTCTCCGACGCCAGATTTTTTTTAAATGACTTTGGAATTTAAACAATGTGATTATTTCAAAAAATTATTTAAAAAATTCAGTGCAATGTATATGGGTATCATATAAAAGAAAAAATTCTGTAGAATTATAACAGAATAATTTTTTTTTGTGCATAAGGACGAATGGGTCTTGACGTCAGAGTGAAAAACTAAAAACGTAGTTTTACTATAGTTTCGTAAGTGTATCGATTCTTTCGTGTGTTTTGATTGTTTTTTTGTTTTTTCCGCACGGTGTGTTCATTTTGATATACATATGTATGTATGTACGTTCTTAGTTTCCCAGCTAAAATTGTCAACGCACTTATTTACTGAAGTGTTTTTCCTATGCAGTGATACCATGAAACGTGCAATATTACATTTTATTTTAAGAACATCTCGATCTAGCCCTACTTATCGAAATAAATTTTTCGTGAATGTATTTCTCGCTGCACCCTCGGTATGCATTTTTAATTTCATCAAAATCGGATCATAAACACATATTCAGAAAATCTGGAATCCTGCGTCATCTAGCGGGGTAAAATATAGCCTATGTCCGTGCCACGGGTAAGGGGAATATACTATCAACACTCGGTTGAAATCCGGCTAAGTTTTTTCATATATAATATGTATAATTTGAGATTAATTTGTAACATAATTCTTGTGTTCAGAGACCTGAAGTAAAGTTTAGCGAGCAATTTTTTAACACTTCTTTCCTACAATAGACGGTTTTGGGTGCACTGAAGTTCACCATGAAAAGACCCCTGCCAATGTAGAGTTTAATTCAGCCTTCCTTTGATAAAGTGTTTCGATTTGAGGAATATGCACCTGGAAGATTCAGACCGTCAATGGAGAAGGTGCCTCTGCCCGGCTGGTTGATATCATCTGGCAACCAATTGACATCACCACCATCAAATAAATGGCACGGATGGGGCGAGCAAAAAAAAAAAAAGCCGTGGGGTCTTACAATGTCTACTAAAGCTCCCATGTAAAGTAGCAAATTCGCTGCTGGGTTTGTGTTGGTAGAGTGACTCTGTCACTTGATACTGTCGTTAACCCCAGTGTACGAACGTATCACCACAATCAATCGCTCATTTTCGCCTACTTGCAGATGGAATGGAAGGGTGAGCTGGAGAGCTCCTGGTAGTGCTATCCCCGTCACAAAATAAAAATCGTGCTTAACGATTTGCCAATTTGGGCAAGGAAAGGATCTTTGGCTCACGATGAAACCTCCGCTGTATGTGCTAAGGTTAAGCCTAAAAAAGATCCATCAAAGTACGTGACTGTCTCCAGATTGATAACGAGAAACCAAGCCTAAATAAATATCCTGTTGGGCCGATTCAGATCACTACAAGATGCGTACTCCCGTCTGTGCAGCCAAAAATGTGCGCTCAGAAATTTAATAACAGCACATTCTAAGAAAAATTTCACTTGTCAAACTTTATAATAGTAGTTCTGCTAACTTGTCGTAATATAAAACTTGTTAAAATGAGCTGATGCGTATGAGTGAAAACCAAATTTGCTTACTATAACTTCAGCCATGAATATAACTTACGTTATACATAGACCGTTACCTCCAAAACTTTTCAATGTAAAGAATTTTATAATTGAATGCTCAACTAATTAATGTGTAAACAAAATGCTAATACTGTAACAAAACTCACCCAAAGACCTGTTATTAAATAGAATATTAATAAAAGCAAAACTTTTTTACCTAGATTATCTGTTCAAAAGTTTTAGGATTACCGAAGGGGAAGAGATATTCAAAAGCACTGTATCTATGTAGCTTGAGTTTAAACGAGTTTAAGGTAAATAAATAGCAATATATTTTAAAATCTACATACGAACACAAACGACCCAATTAAGCAAGTCTTGCAATTGCTATAAACAACTTTGATACTTTGAAAGAGATAGATATTAGAAGAAGGAGGGAAGCATTGTATGAGGCTATTCTTCAAAGGCAATAATAAATAAGCCCTAAGGCAAAAAAGATACTGTGAATCTAAGCGGATTTGTATAATTATTTGCGCATTGTTACAATATGTACGTAGACATGTACATATGTATATTAGCGTGGGCCGAAAATCCGCATTTTTAGAATTTTGATTGGTAATAGCAAACATATGGTTCATTATGCTCTAAAAACAATCTGTGTGAAAGATGAGAATTTTTGGTCAATATCTTTGGCTCGCCCAAGTCCATCAAAGTTCAAGTGCTAATGTATATACTTATTATGTAGATATTTATAAGACCGATGTTTTGTATAACAAAAAATGTGGATCAGTTTTAGTTTTTTTCTTTTGTTTATTAAGATTTTAATAATTTTTTAAATTAATTTAATTTAATTTTAATTTTAATTAATTTTAATTTTTAAAAGTCTAAATCATTACATAAAAACGGCATACATGTAAATGTCAAACTTTGAATATAATTCAGAAAAAAAAATTTTAAATATTAAATATTGGTTTTAAATTTTTTTTTTACTTTTTAATAAAAGTTTTTAGAAAAGTTCTGGGGGTATGCAGTTTTGTAGATTATTGAATTTTTGTACAATAACGCGCGATTTCAATTAGCTAAAAATGCCGTTGACTTTTGAGATTTTTTTTCGACGAGAGTGTTGCGAATTTTCTACCATAAATACGACGCATGAACGAAATTAATTTTCATATGGGAGAAAAGTTCAACCGCCTCGGCGAAGAAAGCGCTCAAAAATTAAGGGTATATTTTAGCCACTTGAAGTAGGCACTGCCTACCAAGAATTTTTCTAAAAACTCTAATTAAAAAGTAAAAAATTTTATAAAACATTTTTTAAAAGTTGATTTTTTTTTGAATTCTATACAAAGTTTGAAATGTTGGCGTATATTTGGGTTTTTATGTAATAAAAAATTAAATAAACAAAA
This sequence comes from Rhagoletis zephyria, assembly GCF_001687245.7. NCBI lineage: Eukaryota > Metazoa > Arthropoda > Insecta > Diptera > Tephritidae > Rhagoletis > Rhagoletis zephyria. The sequence continues at coordinate 9,868 of NW_016169371.1, forward strand.
GAAAAATATCCAAAACTTGCCAACATTTTTCGTTTCTATTTTCACAACTGTACATTAGAGTGGTCCAAAAAAATAACGTCGGACTTTTAATGCCGGCACACCCTAGGATTGATCTATATCGAAAAAAATATACCCCTATTTTTTATTTTGAAATCAAAAAATATTTAGGGAGTGCTCAAAGCGCTCAAAGTTTTCCATGTATTTTATATGGGGAAAAACAAATTTTCGTAGAAATGGTATAAAACTCTTGAAAATCAATATTTTTCGACCGGAAAACTGTGGTTCTCTTCAGGAGACTTCCAGTATTAATATCCAATTGTTTATTTAACCATGTTTTATGATTAAAGATTTTTTATTGGTTCCCCCGTTGCATTTTCTAAGGGCTTTGGAGGACCTATAAAATATAGTTACCATGAAAAAATTGTTAAAGAAACAATCGAGTATTATTACTTCCGATCGAAAAAAATTGATTTTCAAGAATTTTACACTATTTCTACAAAAAGATGTTTTTTCTGCATATAAAATACATGGAAAACTTTGAGCGCTTTGAGCACTACCTAAATTATTTTTTATTTCAAAATAAAAAAAAATATGGGTATATTTTTTTCGGTATATAACAATCCTAGGGTGTGGCGGCATTAAAAATGCGACCTTATTCTTTTACATACATTTTTGAACCACTTTACTGTACATATTTGAATATATGACTGAACACATGTACATATGTATGCATGTATGTATGTATGTATGTATGTAGATCAATGCAGATGCATAAATGCTTGTAAATCAAGCAACAATAGCTGCAGTAGCATAATTGTTACCTGTGAATTGCAGCTTATGGACGGACATAAAAACCTAAGGAATATACTTTATATTGTGTTGCTACGTACAAATGTACCTAGAAACTAATAAGAGAAACAAATTATGAAAAAATAAGTGTTTTTTTTTGTTCCTATAGCAAAGCTGCAAAAAATGCTCCAACGATAGCGAAAGAAATTCTGGAGACACATACATATATTCACTCATGTACATATGTATGATTCTAATGTTTTGCTTACATTACTAACCAACTAAGAAATTCGAGGAAGCCGAGAAAAGCAAATTATTTAATTGAAGGGATATGAAGACTAAATAAAGCAGCTTTTCAACAATGGCTATCGAGTGAGTAAATATTCACTAAGTTAGGAGCTAATTTCAATTCAGGGTCCATAAAAGCACATTTACACGTAATTTTCTTGCTTTTGATATCAGAAATCAAATTTATGTAGACAAATAAATGTTGATGTAGCAATTTTAAAGTTAAGCTTTAGCAAAAATGTTAAACGACCTACAATATATATATTTTTTCAGAATGAAAACATATTATTCCATATTCTTGCATTAGCTGTATATTTGTTATACATATTTTCTAGATTTTAGGTGGATAAATTAATATATGATGCATTGGCCTAACGAACATACCTAAAGGTACATCCAATGGCACCCCCATCGGCGTCTCTGATGGCACCCTTAGTGGTATGACGCGTTAGGAGAAGGAGGCTGCATGGAGTACAAGCTCTGTTGTGGAGATCCTCTTTCTAGAAGAAGAGAAGGAGACTGCATGGAGTACAAGCTCTGTTGGATTGGAGATCTTTCTTCTAGGTTACTACCGCACACATTACCAAGAAATTTGCAACATTTTAAGGCAATTAATCTTGCTTTACAATTTTTGTAGTTGTACGTCGATTATTGTATGTAGGTTATTGACACTACCACCGATCTTACAATAAACAAATTGCAATGAATGTTATCTTAGCCTTAAAAATTAACAGAGATCGCTCTTGCCAACAATTTGTACTTTGGAGGACTGAGAAGTCAATTGATAAGTAAAGTACAAAAATACTCATTATGGCTGCCCAATTGTATGGCGTAGAAGCATGGGCAATGAAAACATCTGATGAAGCGGCTCTTGGAGTGTTCGAGAGAAAGATTATGAGGAAGATTTATGGACATATGCGCCTTACAACGATAATATTTAGACATGGCTCGGTCATGTCGTACGAATGAACAGCAACGCTACAGCTGTGAAAATATACTGAGGTAACTGAAGAAGAGGCCACCATCGAACTTTTAAAATTCATTATAGCATTAAAAAAATTAAAAAAAATTCAACAACAAAACAAAAACCATAAATTTCAGTATGCCAAAGGCGACATTCCCCACTAATGCATGAAAATTGTTATTTCCCCTTAGCTGCATTAACTAACTAACAAAAGAAAGTTTTCTCCTAAAAGTTCTAACAATTAACAAAGAGGTAACTTAACTTGCTGCTATAAGTAAAACAACAGCAACAACTAAACAGTAAAAACTCTAAATGGTAAACATAATTGAATAAAGAACAACTGGTGATTAAAGCCTCGCCACTTGCCACACTAACCGAGTGCCGCTTTGAGGCAGTTCGTAAGGAGAAGTTCATTAGTGTCGCGGAAGTTCGCATTTCAAGTGTCTACCGGATTTTTTATGACTTCCCTAACGCGATTTACTGCTGCCGACACTAACTCAGAGAGGGGCCGGCATGCAACAGTTATTTGCTAGTTTATGTATGTAGATGTGAGTAAAGGACGAACTTGATGCTGGTCTGAGGGGTTAAGGGGCTAACGATTTGATAGTCCATCGCGTAGCGAACACCCGGCGGTGCTGCCGGCGGGTATAATTAAATTTTCCGAGTGGTCACCTGGCCGCTGAGGGGAATTAAGATAAAAAACTTAATTATGACTTGCTGCTTGGTTGATGGGTAGGTAGTAAAATGACGAAAAGCTAGTATGTAAAATGGCAAAAAACATTTGGTTATGAGGGGGAAGAACAATGGCAATTGAAAGTTTCAACATGCGATGGTAGCAAGAAAGTTTGCTGCTGCTGCTGCTGGTTACTTTGAAAAGTAGTTAGTGAGCTTGAGTTTAACTGCCACGTTCAACAACTGCCCATACTCTCATGCAAGCATATTTGCCGTTATCTTCGTTGTTTGCTTCAACTATTTTCTTTATTTCTACTCAAAAACTCATTTATTCCAATTATGCATTACATTGACTTGAAAATCACTTTCTTGCTTGCTATCATTTTTTTTGCACAGCGACTTAAAAGACAAACACAAATTTTTCATTTACCAAAAAGAAAAAAAATAATAGTAGAAGACGATGAATATGCAAGCGTAGCTGAAAGAGTGCACAAGAGAATGCAAGTAAAAGCGAAGTGAGTGGAAAATTTTCTGCTAGAGTCAGTCGGGTGTGGGAAGCTTTGAGGTAACTCTCGGCCGCATTTCTTGCGTTACTTGGGGTATTCGCTGTTGGTTGATGGAAGGCGCTGTGGTGAGGCAAATAAAAAAAAATTATTTCTAACAAAGTTTGAAAACCATTTTTCTGCGTCGAATTTTGTATACATTGCATTCTTTCGCCTCTCCTCTCTTATGCGACAAAATTGACGTTGAAACAATTTTTACCATAACGCGCGATAAGTGTTCGCCTGGCTGGTGGGTGGGTTAGAATTTTGGTTTTTGCTACCTCAAGCGGACATTAAAGGCAACTTTGTGGTAGACGGAGCCGTTCCGTCTTGCATGTACATTAGGGTGGTCCAAAAATGCATCCGTAAAAGTAAAGTCGGAATTTTTATGCTCTAGCGGGATTGTTCTAAACCGAAAAAATATACGTCTATTTTGAAATCAAAAAAATATTTTTTATAGATTTTGCCAAAAAAATTTGTATTGTTAATTTCACACAGATTTTACTTTAGTTGTATTAATTAGTTTTTAAATTTTAATCCTTATTTACATTTGCCAGCAGTGTAAAAATTGCGAGAAAAGTTCATTTGGCAAAAACAAAAAAAAAAACAGTCGGTATAGAACAATCCCAGGGAGTGTGAGCATTAAAATATTGAATTTACTTTTTTTTTTTGAACCGCCCTAATATGCATAACATATCCATGTATATGAGCAGACATGAAGCTTATATTGCGCGCAGAAAATATGCAGTGCATTAATAATCATTTCGTCAACTTGTCTTGGCGTCGCGTCGTTTGCCTATGCGATATATTTACATTTTTCACTTACACTTACCAATCTTGTTGTGCGCTTCGTGCGCATTTATGTCATTCACTCACTTATGTGTTGACTAAAGCGCATTATAGTAGTTTACAGCAAAAATTACGCCCAAATGCAAATTTAGGAATATACACTCACACATATGTAAAAACATACACATGTACAGTCATGTGAAAAATAATAGGAATACGAAATTTTGACCAGGTTGTACTGCTTTTCTTTTGTTTGTTTAATATATTTTTTTTATGAATTAAAAATTTCAAACATTTTAGACAAATTAGAAATATTCAACAAAATTTAACAATAACATTAAGAATTTTCAGAAAAAATCTAAGTGTGTACTTTTAAAGCCCATTAAATTCCAGCTCAATAAAGTGCAAGTCTCAAGTGGCTAAGAATTGGCGTTGATTTTTGATATTTTTTTTGTTGACGGTGTCAGGCATTTTCTGCCGGACAAAGTACATATTGCGCGATTAATAATATAGAAAAGTAATTCAAAATTTACGGAGATTTTGCAGATTTTATAATACAATTAATGAACTTGACAATAAGAATACGTTCAGCTTAACAGAAGACTACACTTCCCAAACCGGCAAAAATATAAATTGAACAAACTTTGATTTCGTTTTCCCACAAAATTGAAATTTTTAAATAAATCTGTATATTATAAAACGTGCGAAATATGCGAAAATTTTTTGTATGGAAATTGTAACACTTTAATTTGGCCATCCAAAAAGATATATCGAAATCAAACTATCAAAATTCATGTCCTTGTTTCTGTGTAAATAATACAATGTGCTGTATACTATAATGCCGTTACATATACGATGTGTTTGCGGAGTTTTATGTTGCATGTTTGTTGACAATTTGCGAAAATATTTTACTGCTAGGCATTTTCAAGATTCAAGAGGTTATTGCCACTCATATGTATAGGAGCACGCAAACTTGCCGGCATTAACTATTAAGCACATACATAACTGAACTATTAACATACATATGTATGTATATTATTGTCATAAACGTCATACATTTGCCGTGACACGTTGCAGTTTGCGAAATTTCTGTCGTCCTTATAATTGAATGCAACAGTGCAAAGTTCGACTAGAGGGGCAAGGATAAATTTATATACATACTACTGCTATATGCTTATGTATATTTGATTTTTGTTTGCACAGTTATAGTTGTTGATTTACTACTGCCTATCTGTCTGCTCAGTTTTTGTCGGTCTGCCTGCTTTTTGTTTTTTTTTGCTCTTATTTCAAACTAACTATCTGTGCAACAACTTATCAGCAGTGGTAAAGGTAAGCATACACAAACCGATAAGTGCAGTACAGTTGAGTTACTCAACCCGGATATTTCGTCCATTTTTATTTTACTGTTATATTCTCTTAACTCGCATAGTTCATCAACTATGAAAAGTTTATTTATTTAACTCATCAAAAAGCAATTCGTCGTCTGGCTGTCTGGCTGTCTAGGCGGGAAGCAACCGCTTCACAGTGGCTGCCCAGACAACTATGTATGTAAATACTACTGGCTAGTTGCGCACTGTTTCAATATTGTAATTGTTTTTCTTTGCTGCAGTTTCTTGATTACAACTTACAATATTTGTCGTAGGAGATTTTATGTACGTATGTATGTATGTATGTATGTATGCGAGTATGCATTTGCTACAGCCAATTTCCAGACATTCATCCGCAGTCTGTCAGTGCTGGGGGAATAAATTTGCTTGATTGCTTCGTAAGCATTCAGAGGCAAAAAAGGAAGAGAAGAAATCGAAAAATAAGAAAGTTTTACATTAACTTTCTTTGCTTTTGAGAATTCCTAGCAGCTTCAGTTGCTGGTAGATGGCAGTAAGTTTGCAATATTGGAACTTATGCAAACACTCGTACATTCCACGCCAATAAGTAAACACACATGTCTTGAGACTTTCTGACCGCCCAACTGTGTCAACTATTGAACCAAGTATTTGTATGCAAAGCGGTTACGAGTGTAGCAAAGGACATGCAGGTTACGTTTGCAACTATTATCAGCGGGTAAATGCAGGATGTACAGTTTTGAGTTTTTAGTTTTTAAATAGTGGTGGTTTGAAAACTACGCTATTAAGCTCATTTGTGTTCCGGGTCATAGCCAGATCGCGAGTAATTGCATGACCGATAAGCTGGAAAGACAGGAAACCCCTGACCTTATGTGGTCTATTTCTAGAGAGATGGGCGTTAAGTCAGCTCAGCGTGCGCTGGGAAAATACCTTGACTTCAAGGTGGCTAAATCCTTTTGGTCACGTGTAGAACGGAGGCGTTTTAGGGAGCTCTTGAGACTCTCGTTGTGGGTGGGAGTTCTAACTGGTTATTGCGTGATAGCTAAGCATACAGTAAGGTGGAATATCATCGATGACGGTGAGGTGAAATTATCTGAAGCACCTTGGGTCGCATTTCTTCCACACTCCCGCCCCGCTCCTATTAAGCGCACCACAATGGACGGCATAAATAATTGTCTAAAAGTGTGCCTCCACTCACCGAGGTGACCCCCTAAGCTAACCTAATCTAGGGGTTTGAAATATGTAAACACATTTGAGCTGTACTATTCTAATGTAAAATAAGAACTCTGCATTAATCAACAGGTTTAAATAATATTAGTGGCATTTACCAGTACTAGCCACGTTAAGATTGGTTTGCGTGAAGATAGGTGGCTCACACAGAGTCTTGACTTAGGCCAATGGAGGTCCTTACCGATCAGTTCTCTTTATATCGTGGTCAGGTTAGGTTATATTAAATAGGCGGTAGTCCCTTTGACCGTATGTGGTTTATAGTTATACATATTCGTTTTTGTTGTTTAATGGCCTTATAACAATTATATTCAACAATTTTTATTGAGCTCGAGGCCGTTTCTTTTTTTAATGAAAACTTATTGNCCTATGCACCGTGCTAAGTACGCCTTGTAAATTATCGTTTGCTTTTTTCCACTATTTTCATTTTTGTTATGCCAACACAATCAAGCGCAGCTATTCCGCTGCAATTCACTTGACCATGTGGTTGTTGGTTTTGTTGGTTTTTGTTAATATTTCTATTAAGTTATTTGTTTTTGTCCTTACAACAATTATATTCAACAATTTTTATTGAGCTCGAGGACGTTTTTTTTAATGAAAACTTATATAGCTGCGCTTGATTGTAGTTGGCTTAACAAGTGAAATAGTGGAAATAAGTAACAAGAATTAACAAGGCGAACTTAGCACAGTGCGTATGCAACTGGGTGAGTCAGTGGGATCGTCGGTTCGAATCCTACTGAAAGAAGTCTGATGAGGAAATGTGGTGATATTCGAAATAGCTATCAGTTCGAATGTCGATCATCGATTTTTTGGATCGATTCACAGATCGAATCGAAACTAAAAAAGCGACTGAAAATCGAATCGAAAGGGCTCGATAAATCGATTTTCGATTTAAAAACGGCATCTCTAGTTGGGACACTCATCGTTTGCAGAGCACCCCACATGCTTAGGCAAATTTCCCACTGCTGGGACAAGGGCACTGCTCAAATACTCAACACTTGACAGCTAAGCTTTCGTTGAATATTCCAATTAATAGTCCAGTCGAATGGTAGTTTAAGATTGCAATACAATGCACGAAT
>NW_016169372.1:0-2996 GCF_001687245.7 Rhagoletis zephyria
CAGGAGAGGGTGTCGGGGGGGGTAGAGGGGAGTGACTGGGCGGGAGCGTGATGGCCCCTGACAATAATGTAAGCGGGTACGGAATTTTTGTGTATGGTGCGGACGGCATGCCAAGTGAGTCGCAAGAACCACCCCATAGTCCGGCGAGCTAGCTCGTGCTTAGAAACAGGCGTACCCAGGCGGCTCGGGGCATGCAGAATGAGGATGTGAGGGCAGAAGTGGAGGCGCTAGCGTCAGACAAACGGCCATACGTTCAAGTGGAGGTAGAGGGCGTACGAATGCAGGGCTTACTGGACAGTGGTGCGTCAATTAGCTGTTTTGGGTCGGTTGCTCAAATGTGGGAACAAAAACTAGGAAACAAACTGCATACGGTAAAAAATAGTCTGAAAACAGCAGACGGGAAGTCGCAAGCGGTGAATGGTAAAGTCGTCGTCACAGTGTCTTGGAGGGGTAAAAGTAGGCCCATGACTCTTTACTTGGTACCAAGCCTGCAACAAGAGCTTTACCTGGGGATTGATTTTTGGGATACGTTCGGCATCGCGCCGGCGGTAATCTCCGAGATCGGGCCGAATGAGGAGGGACAGATAGGGTTGTCACCACAGGAAGTAGGCGAGCTAGAACGAGTGAAAAGGCTGTTCCCATCCTTTGCTGAACTTGGTCTCGGCAGAACGCATCTGATGGAGCACGTGATCGAAGTGTTCGACGACACCATCCCGATTAAGCAAAGGCATTATCCGATGTCACCGGTGAGGCAGAAGCAGGCGTACGATGAGATCGACCGAATGTTGAAGCTAGACGTCATCGAAGAGAGCAACAGCTCGTGGAGCTCACCCATCGTGCTTGTGGAGAAGCCAGGGAAAAAGCGGCTGTGCGTGGACATGAGGAAGCTCAACGAGCGTACGAAGAAGGATGCGTATCCAACACAACACGTGGAGGGAATCCTAGCTCGCCTGCGCGAAACATACTATGTTTCAGGCATCGATCTTAAGGATGCCTTCTGGCAGATCCCTTTGGAGCGCACCTCCAGGGAGAAGACGGCGTTCACGGTACCGGGGCGTCCGTTGTATCAGTTCAAGGTCATGCCTTTTGGACTGTGCAACGCCAGTCAGAGGTTATGTAGGCTCATGGATAAAGTTATACCGTCTCGGCTAAGAGAGAACGTGTTCGTATACATCGATGACCTTCTGATTTGTTCTCCCGACTTCGAGTCCCACTTGAAGCACTTGGCGGAAGTCGCGGAGTGCCTAGCAGGCGCAGCACTTACAATCAACCTGGAGAAATCGAAGTTTTGTCAGAGGGAGATTAAGTATCTAGGGTTCATCGTTGGCCAAGGAGCGCTGAAACCGGATCCAGCGAAGATACAGCCCATTCTCGAATTTCCGGTCCCAAAGACCATGAGGCAGCTACGCAGATTTCTGGGGATGTGTGGCTGGTATAGAAGGTTTATACCAAGTTTCGCTGCCACTGCCGCCCCCATGACAGATTGTCTTCGAAAGGGAAAATCGTTTAAAATGACGGAGAAAGCAGTCGAGGCGTTCAAGGAATTGAAGGAGGCGCTTACTTCAACGGATGTATTGATAAACCCGGATTTCAGCAAGCACTTCTACATCCAGTGTCCTATTTCAGAAGGACGAAGAAGGGAATGAGAGACCCATCGCCTTCATGTCCCAGAAGCTCAACTCCGCCCAGCGCAATTACACCATTACAGAGCTGGAGTGCTTGGCTGCTGTCGTGAGCGTCAAAAAGTTCCGCGCGTATGTCGAAGGGCTTCCATTCACGGTTATTACAGACCATATGAGTCTCAAGTGGCTTATGGGACAGAAGGATCTGTCCGGACGCTTGGCCAGATGGAGCCTAAAATTGCAAGCCTTTGATTTCAAGGTGGAACATCGGAAGGGGTCCTATAATGTCGTCCCAGATGCGCTGAGTCGAATGCACATGGAGGAGTTGAGCGAAAGGGAACGATCAGGGGAGATTGACCTTTCTTCACCGGAGTTCTCCAGCGAAGCCTATGAGTCACTTAAACGGCATGTAAGCGAAAATTCAGAACGTTTACCGGATTTGCGAGTGGTGGATGGAAGGGTATTCAAAAGAGTGTGGTTCCGGCGGGCGAACGAGGGGGAAGAAGCAACGTGGAGATTGTGGGTACCGGAGGGTCTAAGGCAGCACCTCCTCTACAGACTGCATTGCGATGTTACGGCTGGGCATGGAGGAACGGCGAAAACCCTGTGGCGATTGCGAAATCGTTTCTATTGGCCAGGCATGGCAAGTGATGTGAGGAGCTTCGTGGCGGAATGCGAACCCTGCAAGTGCGCCAAGGCTCCAAACATAACCTCCAGACCTCACATGACAGATAGGTTTTGGTCTGAAAGAGTTTTCCAGCGTCTTTACATAGATTTCTGCGGGCCTTATCCCCGATCGAGAGCAGGTAATACGCACGTGTTTGTTGTTTTAGACCATTTATCCAAGTTCGTCTTCTTCAGACCGACGAGACAAGCGACCGCGCACGAGGTCATAAAGTATCTGGAGAACGACATTTTTCATGTATTCGGCGTTCCCGAAGTGATACACTCCGATAATGGGAGACAATTTATATCGGAAACGTTTGGAAAGTTTCTACAAGGATATGGGGTAAAACATGTCAGGACTGCGCCATATGCTCCACAGGCAAATGCGTCGGAGCGAGTAAATCGGTCGTTGCTGGCCATGATCCGCACATATCTGTCGGAAGAGGATCAACGAACTTGGGATCAACATGTATCCCACGCAGCTTTTGCGTTGCGAAGTGCGGTTCACGAAGCGATAGGATTGGAACCGTATAAGGCCATATTTGGGCAAACAATGGTTCAGCACGGGAGCACTTATGAGCTGCTCCGTAAACTCGATGCGCTCAAGGAAGGCGATTTGGAAGTGGTTTCCAGAAATGACCGCATGGAGCTAATGAGAGAAAAATTGATTCGTGGCCTTGAGGGAGCGTACAGAAAGGGACAGCGGTC
>NW_016169372.1:5613-17556 GCF_001687245.7 Rhagoletis zephyria
AGCGACCAGCATCGAACAACTGAACCGGATGATGGCAATGATGGCACAACAAGGAGACATGCTGGCGCAATGTCTGAATGAGGTGCGCCATATGCGTGCAAACGTAGCTGACCTCAGCAATCGCATGACTGAAGTGGAAACATCAGCTCAAGCAGGCCCCAACTGACCGGCCATGGCATCCACTCCGGAGGCAAGCAATGTGAGGCCGACCGAGGCGGAGCGGCATAACAGCACGGACGGAGCGCGCGGGGAAGGCTCGTCACACGCACATGATTCCAGACATTGGAATAAATTGGATCTCGGAAAGTGGCACATCAAATTTGATGGTTCCGGCAAGGGCATGAGCGTTGAAAGCTTCATATTTCGCGTAGAGAAAATGCGTGAACAGTATGACATCTCATTTTATCAACTGTTCACGGATTTTCACTGTCTGATGACCGGCGGTGCCTTGAAGTGGTATTGGCAGATCCTGGAAGACCATGCAGAAAACCCAGACTTTGGTTATTTCGAACTGAAGCCGGAACTGCTGTGCCACTTCAAGACCGCTGAGACAGACTATGAAATAATACGCGAAATAATGGAGTGAAAGCAACTGCCTCACGAAAGCTTCGACGACTTTTACGGAGAAATCCATATCTTAACTTTCCGACTTCGTAAGCGAATCCCTGAAAAGGAACTTGTTAGCATAGTTAGAGGCAACCTCAAAAAAAAAGTATTAAGGATAATAGAAGTAAGACCAAACCAGTTAGTGAAGTAGATTTTGAGCCAGCAGAAATCATAGGAGACAGAGTAGAGGTAGTAGAAAAAATTCCATATAGAAAACCCCAACTGTCTGTTGCTGTGCAGCCCAAAAGTAATGTGTCCTCGTCCGGTTGTAGTAATCTGTCCAATTCCACTGTTAAACCCTTCTGTCCGTCCCCACATGATGTTGTGTTTTTCTTGCGGCATGCCGGTTGGCCAAATGAGCCCTTCCGCGAAGGTTACCCCGGACTTCCGCTCGCGCGCTGAACCACCGATCGACGCCGGCAGATGTTGTCCACATCCACTACACATTCACACACGCTTCCGCAACATTTGTAAACAGAATATCGACATTTAACTCTCCTTATACACCACTGTGTATACCCACCACCCTTGTACACACATACACACACACACACAAATATGCACTCCAAATGTCAACTTACTTTGAGTTTGACGATGGGCAGGATCTTTCGTTTGTGAGCCCGTGCGGATGCATCCTATACGAGTCGAACTTTTTTCCAAAATAAAACCATCCGTGATTTACAAATTCCATTTAAAAAAAAATACTGTGTGTTCTTTTTCTTGAATCGAGTGGAACTAGTGTTGTTAAGTGGTAAGCTACCGGCAAGATCAAACCCAAGGGCCTAAAGTGTTCATGGTCTTCCGTAGCCTTAGAGAACCGCACTTATAGAACAGTCCACAAAACAAATAATAACGTATATAAACAAGAATATCTAGGTGCAAAGGGGCATATTACATTTATACTTATATGCATATTTATTCGTAAAACGATGTGCATACTTAACTAATTAAGTGAAAACTGAAAAAACAAGTTATGCCATTTTAAGTGTAATAAGTGAGACTTACCACAATCAGAGCAGACAAGTTTACGTACATACTTACTCACAGTGTAAAAAGTCACATACAGATATCCAAATAATTCGGGCGCGCCGCGTAAAAAGCACACAAAAATATAAACAGTTCAAATCCAATTAATGACCTTAACCAAATACCCAAAATCGGGCGCGAACTAATCCTACGTAAAACCAAACCAACAAATTAACAAAACTAAACACCAACAACAACACTATAGAAGGAAGCACTGGATCGCAGGGAGACTCAACGAGGGAAACACGCTACGAGGAGGAAGTAGCAGGATCAGGAGCTTGGACTCTATATCCGAAAATAATTGGCCATAATTATACCCATATACCCCCTACCACCAAAGTGAGTTGTATCGAACCAATAAATTGAGATATTACATATATAACAAAAATCCGATATTTTGCTGGAATTTGGAAATATATATATATACAAATACATATTTACATACATAAATATACATATCGGTAAAAACTTTACGGTTCCAAAAACGGTTTGAAAAAAAAAAAAAAAAAAATTCGTATGTACATACATATATACGCATGAAAAAATAACTTTAAATTTCTGCTTTAGCTTACTTTTCGTGTCCAGTAACACACCAAAGCCCAAAACATAAAAAATTCAAGTATCTACTTGCAATAATTGCCCGGCAATACTCCTTCTGCTTGTACTCATATCAAGCAAAAGCGGGATTGCACACAAAATAAGCAGCAGAAAACAAAAGTCAGAACAGTACATACCAACCAAATAAAAAATTAAGCGCGAAAAATATTCTTACTTATTGGCTAAACAAAAAGAAGTAGCAGTAAATACTGCATATTTATGTATGTAAACATATTATATTTAATACAGCATTTTGAACCCATAAATAACAAATATCAAAAATACCCAGGCATGAACACTATAGGCCCTTGGGTTTGATATCGCCGGTAGCTTACCACTTAACAACACTAGTTCCACTCGATTCAAGAAAAAGAGCATTTTGAACCCATAAATAACAAATATCAAAAATATCCAGGCATGAACACTTTAGGCCCTTGGGTTTGATATTGCCGGTAGCTTACCACTTAGCAACACTAGTTCCACTCGATTCAAGAAAAAGAACACACAGTATTTTTTTTTTAAATGGAATTTGCAAATCACGGATGGTTTTATTTTGGAAAAAAGTTCGACTCGTATTGGATGCATCCGCACGGGCTCACAAACGAAAGATTCTGCCTATTTTCAAATTCAAAGTAACCCTGCAGTGAAATCCCAAACTAGTCAGGAAAAATACTAGTTTACAACTAGAATTTCCTAACAGAAACCGAACTAGTCCGAAAATGACCAGACTTGTCCCAAGTACAAACGATTTATTCATACCCTTTATTATTTGACTTCGACAGTTTAATACAATAAAGTACACAAAATAATATAACTTTTATTTGGGTCTATCGTAAACCGTTAAATTTAGTACGTATTCAATTATACCAGACCTGTTATTTTGTTATTTTTGATCATTTTCAATTATTTTTTATTTTTTTTATTACACGATTAATATAATTATTTGATTAATTTCTATTATCAATCAATAAGCCAAACTATGGACAAAAATTAAGAATATTTAATAACTGCTTGAATTACACAGGCCAAGAAGTTTTTTAACCAAGAATCGGACTATACTTTTCCGAAGGTCTTTGACGTGCTGAATTCGAATCTGACCCCAGATCACGTCAGGTTTTCGGGATATTCTAACCTAAAAGTACAAAAATCACGGTTTTTGGGCACATTTGAGTTGCACTACTCCTCCCCTTCAAAATTCATTTTAAAGCTTTAAAAAATCTTTATTTGTTACCGAGAAGTCGTCTGTTGAATTTACTGAGTTTTTTATTGTATATTCATGAATTCATTTTATTTTTTGACTCCCAAAGTAGTGGTTTTAGTCCATAATTAGACTAGTATTTTTCTGTCTATTCTGAACAAGTATGAGACTGGTTTATTTTTGACCGAAATCTGACAATTGCCATTTCGTAGGACATCCCCATGTTAAAAATACCAATTGATTGCTTGGAAAAAAGATAGTTGGCTGACTAGTTGGGCATGCGATTCATACTAGTTGTGGGGTAGTTTACAACTAGTTCAATTGACTACAGGGAAGTTGTGTGTGTACAAGGGTGGTGGGTATACAGAGTGGTGTATAAGGATAGTTAAATGTCGATGTTCTGTTTACAAATGTTGCGGAAGAGTGTGTGAATGTGTAGTGGATGTGGGCAACATCTCCGGCGTCGATCGGTGGTGCAGCGCGCGAGCGGAAGTCCGGGGTAGCCTTCGCGGAAGGGCTCATTTGGCCATCCCGGCCCCCCTAGGCGCCTAGCAACCGCTGCAACTGTTGGAGGGTCTGTACCACGTTACTAAGGCCAGTTACCCGGCGATGATGCGCGCCAGATTGTCGCCGACGTGAGATGGCGGGGGCAGGCGGGGGGAGGCGGGGGCGACGATAGGTTGACTGCTGCCAGTGGGTGCGATTTCGGTTGGTGTTAGGATGCCGACGTTGCACTACCGGCTCCCGTTGCTGCCGCCGATGATCACCGCGCCTGGTCGGAGACAACTTGTCTCGCCTTACGTTGCGATGCAACAGCGTGTGGTGTTACCGAAGACAGATTTGCCACCCGTCCGAGGTGCATTCCCTTGTCGCATGAGCGAGCGCCAGGCAATTCAGGCAATGCTCATGCGCTCGGGCCACCTGTTGCCGTTGCTTTGGAAACATGCCTCGGAAAATAGGGCAAATCCGGAGTGGGTGCGGACGGCGGCATAAACCGCAGCGAATGCCAGGGGGATTACGGGGTCCCGCAGAGATCTTCCCTTGCTGGCCTTCTTCCATCTGATTGGTTACCGTCCTTGGGTTGTGCATGCGGACCGTTGCAACTGGTGGGGCCGCAGGCTGTGGCACGTTGGCGCGTGGCGTCGCCCTTGGTGATGCTGAGGCCCTCGGTACAGTTACCGCGGATCTGACCGCCGGAACAGGAGTGGAGGGGAATGATGTGGGCATTTCAACGCCCATTTCTATAGGAAGAAATCACGACTTTAATTTTGGGTAGAAACTTTAGATGGCGGTTAGTGTCCGATTAGTGTGTTAATCGGGTATACGTTAGTAAATATTCTTATTTACGTTAGTTGAGTTGCGTGGGTTTCGTTTTATTTGCGGTTTTAGGTGTGTCGGAATTACGATTATTACGTTTGAGGGATTATTGGCGTTTTCGGTCAGTAAAAGGCAAAGTTTTACGAGCGGTCGAGTTAGTGTACCGTTTTGTGTTCGCAAATCTACGACTCGTATGTGACCATCGGAGCCACGATGTAATTTTTCGAGTCCTGCGAGGCGCCACTTGGTGGGGGGAAGACACTCATCGTGGATGAGAACACATTCTCCGATTTTAGGCTCCTCTTGAGTGTTCTTCCATCTATATCTTTTATGGAGGTCTTTTAAATAATCTTCCTTCCATCTCTACGACTGAATTCATGATGGAGAATTTTCATTCGTTCCCATCGATTTATAAGAGATAACGATTGCTCGTCTGGTTCGGGTATTGCCAGAAGTGGAGCTCCTCTAAGAAAATGCCCAGGGGTGGGGGCAGTGAAATCGGAGGGATCTTGCGAGAGTGCAGAGAGGGGCCGTGAGTTAAGAACGGCTTCTATTCGGGTTATTAATGTAGTAAGTTCTTCAAAGTTAAATTTGTGTGTGCCAGCGACTTTTTTAAAATGTGTTTTGAAGCTTTTTACAGCTGATTCCCATAGACCACTCATATGGNCGTGAGTTAAGAACGGCTTCTATTCGGGTTAATAATGTAGTAAATACTTCAAAGTTAAATTTGTGTGTGCCAGCGACTTTTTTAAAATGTGTTTTGAAGCTTTTTACAGCTGATTCCCATAGACTACCCCTATGTGGGGCACTTGGTGGGATGAATTGCCAATCAATGCCTTGGGGTGCGTATTTTTAACGATTTCAGGCGAGACTTCCTCTATAAATTTTACAAATTGGTTTTCTGTGGCTCTTTTGGCTCCAACAAAGGTTTTTCCATTGTCGCTCATTATTTTGGATGGATCTCCTCGCCGTCCGACGAAGCGAGCAAATGCCGCGAGAAAAGCCGCAGTTGTCAGATCAGAACATAGCTCGAGGTGTACTGCCTTTGTCGTAAAGCACACAAAGACAGCCACATAACCCTTCGTAAAGGTTGAAGTCCTTAACATGGAAGCCTTTTGTCTGGAAAGGCCCAGCAAAGTCAACACCAGTGGTAGTGAAGGGCAGAGCGAAAGTGCAGCGTTCAGGTGGAAGAGCTGCCATGATCTGCGTGCGCATCTTCTGCTTATGTATAGTGCAGACTTTACACATAAATATGCATTTTTTGATCTGTGGCTTTAGTCGTGGAATATAATATTCTTGTCGGACCATTTGTTGCATGAGGCGATGTTCGGCATGTAGCATTAATAAGTGGAGAAATCTGAGGTACAGTGTTGCAAAGGGGGATTTCTCTGGTATTATTATGGGGTGGCGTTCGTTATATGTGAGGCTGGAGTTCGCTAGCCGTCCATTAGCACGAAGCAGAATATTTCGTTTGTGAGCCCGTGCGGACGCATCCTATACGAGTCGAACTTTTTTCCAAAATAAAACCATCCGTGATTTGTAAATTCCATAAAAAAAAAAATACTTTGTGTTCTTTTTCTTGAATCGAGTGGAACTAGTGTTGTTAAGTGGTAAGCTATCGGCAATATCAAACCACCGGTGGATCACTTTGCGAAAAACCCGGCAGAAGCCCACAAGGATACTAAGTGTAAGTCCTCGTTTCGTTCTGTGTTTATAAGCCAGATAAGGGAAACTCCAGGCTGGCAGAGATTTGCCGGGCCTCTTGCCAGGAGAAGGGCAGTCCGGAAGTAAAGCTGTAGAAATACTAAGGAAGGAAAAATTAGAAGAAGTATGAGAGAGAAAAGAAGAAGTAGTCAAACAGGTAAAAAGTTTACATCAACGTAAGATTGAATACGAGGATGCGCGTAGGAGAATATTCTGCGAAGAAGTAATAAGTAAGAAGAATACTAGGAATTTCATGAAGATTAAAATAATGAGAGAAAAGAAAATGAATTTTAAAAGGATTTACAATTAGATAGTAGCAACAATAGTTACTTTGAAAGGCGATAATAGGTTTTTTGCCAAAACAAAAAATGGCGGTCATGAGGTATTAGCGTTGCTAGATTCGGGTGCAGGTACAAGTTGCCTAGGAAGAAATGCGAGTATGCTGTTATGTGGCAACGGATCCCTTATAATACCAATTAAGGGCCAAAATGTTAAAACGGCAAACGAGGGTGAGACGGCGGTTGCAGGGGTGATAACATTGCCAGTTGTGTGGGACAACAGCACAAGGGAGTTAGAGTTTCTGATAGTCCCAGGCCTTCAACAGGAAGTGTGTTTAGATGTGGACTTCTGGCAGGCTTTTGGCTTGAGTATTGTCAGTAGAGGAGTGAGTGCGGATGTGAGTGGTGCGGGCGTAGCAGAACTCGCACCTGCCGAGGGTGATTTGTCTTTTGACGCAGTGCAACACGAACTGACCAGTGAGCAAACCTTAGCTTTAGAGCACGTCAAAGCCCCATTCCCCTCTTTTGCAGTGTAAGGGTTAGGTAAAACGGAGGTGGAGGAACATGTGATCGAAGTCACCGAGGAAAACTTACCGGTCAAACAGCGATTTTATCCCATATCTCCAGCGATCCAGAAACTTATATACGGCGAACTCGATAGGATGCTGGAGATGGGATTTATTGAAGAAGCTGTTATTGAAGCAGTTGGAGTTCACCGGTATCATTAGTTGTTAAAGGAACCAAAAATCGCTTATGACTGGATGCTCGAAAAGTTAATGTGCGTACGATAAAAGATGCGTACCCGAATCCACATATAGACGGAATTTTGAGCCGGTTACAAAACACTCGATATATATCCGCGATTGATCTTAAGGACGCGTTTTGGCAAATCCCACTAGAGAGAAAATCCAGAGAGAAAACGGCGTTCACAGTACCTGGTAGGCCACTTTACCATTTCACGGTAATGCCATTCGGGTTGTGCAACGTGGCACAACGAATGTGCAGACTTATGGACAAGGTTATACCCGCTTCGTTACGTGAGTCAGTGTTTGTGTATTTAGATGATTTACTTATGTGTTCAGTTGATTTTTCGTCTCATTTGTGTCTCCTTGAAAAGGTCGCTAAATGTCTGCGTGAGGCAAAACTGATGATAAACGTGGAGAAGAGTAAATTCTTCTTTAAAGAAGTTCGGTACCTGGGCTACGTAGTAGGCAATGGGTGTATCCGCACCGACGCCAATAAGGTGGCAGCTGTGAGAGACTTCCTCGAACCGAGAACCCCAAAGCAACTCAGGCGGTTCCTAGGGATGGCAGGCTGGTATCGTAGATTTATCCAGGACTACGCGACAATTGCAGCACCGCTGCATGACTGCCTCTCCAAAGCCAAAATAAAGAAATATACAATGACTGATGACGCTAAAAGAGCATTTGAGTATTTGAAGAGCAGCCTTATATCGGCTCCCGTACTGACACACCCAGACTTTACCCGACGATTCTATATTCAGTGTGACGCATCGACTGACGGAGTGGGAAGTGTGCTGTTCCAACTAGACGATGACGGAAACGAACGGCAAATTGCGTACATTTCAGCCAAACTAAACAGGGAACAGCGCAATTATAGCATCACAGAGCTAGAGTGCTACACCGCAGTGATCAGTATAAAGCGATTCAGAATGTAGTGCCAGATACGCTGTCGCGCATGGACATGGACGAAATAGACGTAAACAGCCGACTATTGGACGTTTGGATGGATTCACCGTATTTTAAGTCAAAGAAATATGAGGAACTAAAGAAGACAGTGACTGATAATCAGGACAAATTACCAGAGCTTTGTGTTTCCGACGGCTACGTATACAGACGGACGTAATTTAATAGGAGGGGTGGCCTTCAAGACGACCAGACCTGGAAACTCTGGGTACCGACAGAGCTTCGCAGGGGTTTGCTGATCATGGTGGCATACATAAAACCCTCGCACGAATCCGCCAAAAATACTACAGGCCCGGTATGGTCACAGATGTCCAAGATTATGTCAAGGAATGTGAAATCTGTAAAGGCAGCAAAACGCAAAATTACTTCCAAAAGCCACCAATAGTAAAACAAAATCTGACAGAGCGACCTTTTCAACGTTCGTTTGTAGAATTTTTTGGTCCGTATCCTCGTACGTCTGATGGTAATGCCTTTGTATTTGTATTTCTTGATCATTTCTCAAAGTTTGTCTTCTTAAAACCGATGCGAAAAGCTACTTCAGCTGACGTCATTAAATTTCTAGAGAAAGAAGTTTTCCACGTATTCGGGGTGCCCGAATACGTTCACCTAATTTTTGGACAAGTATGGGACTAAACACATACGAACTGCTTTTTATACACCACAGGGAAAGGGTGAATAGGTCGGTGTTGCAGATTGTACGATCGTATGTCAAAGGGAATCAGCGAAACTGGGACAAGCATATCAGTGACGCCGCCTTCGCCCTTCGCAGTGCGACACATGCTGCCATAGGTAGTTCCCCGTATTTCGCCGCGTTTGGTATCCCAATGATACAGCATGCTGCATCCTATGGGCTATATCGGAAACTTGGCGCATTAAAGGATCTTGACTGTGAGGTGTTAACTATGAGTGATAAGATGCAAGTGATAAGAAATAAAATTATGACGGAGCTGAAGCTAGCACATAATAGAAGCGCAAAGGTATATAATACAAGAGCTAGAGAAGTGCAGTTCAAAATCGGACAAGTGGTATACCGCCGAAACTTTAAGCAAAGCTCTCAAGTTGATAGTTACAATGCGAAATTAGCCCCAGAGCAGGTTAAATATGTTGGTTTGAAAGCGATCGGTAATTCAATGTACGAGCTTGGTGACATGAATGGGAAAAGGATCGGAGTATACCATGCTAAGGACATGTTCGTAGGATAATGTGATTCCTTTAGTATGTATGTATGTTCTATGTTGCATGTTACTTGTTACTGACAATCATTATTTGTGTCAATGTTAGTCATGTCTGTAAACCAATATTAACCCAGTGATTTTAGTTGCCTGATTATTTATTTTATAACTTGGCCTTATTGTGATTATTCGTATATTTAATTATTATTGTGATTATTTTATTATTTATACATTACCATTCTGTGATATTTATTTATCAATCGATTTATTTAGGTATTTATTTATCTTTTTTACATTTATTTACTTACTTAATTACTTGACCATCCACCTGCGAATCTGTGATACAGATATAAGTAATATGCAGTACATATGTATGTATATATGCAGATGTAGTACGTGCCCTGTGATTTGGCTCTTATATACATTGGCACCCCCGCACTCACCCAGTGATAAACATGGATTTAAAGGGCTAGAAAGTGTTAAAAGCCCGGCTTAAGGGCATGGATCGAGGCCACACGTTAGGCGCAGGGTCAAAAGGGGAAAATGCTGCAATAGAAAAGTTTTTCTACGTACACGCTCCATGAAGCAGGCACCTTCGGCGGGTACGAGCCTGTAACAAACGCCTTTGCGCACTATGAAAGTGTATGTATGCATGTTGCGGAAAAAAAATCCTTTTTCTAACCAAAAATTTGTATCTACAGTATGCACTAATGATATGGTGCGAAACTTCACTAACCCTACGGCTCGATAAAGCAGTGGTGAGCATGAGTGTGTGGATGTGTGATCCTGTCAAAAGGGAGCTTTGAAAGATACATGAGTAGTCGAAGAAGTGAGTGCGTTAAGTTAAAGTCGGTTAAAGTGAGTGCGTTAAGCTAAGTGCGGTCTTTTTATAACCGACCAAGAAAAATAAGGTGAAAAACAGTTTTAAAAAAAAAGAAAAAAGGAGCAGTTTTCCCGGTCGTCCGAAGGAAACCGCCAGCTAAGCGGATCCTGGGTTATACCCGTTCACCATCCAAACACCAGAGTGTGAGGTAAGTCCAAGTTTCATGGCATAAAACTTAAATGTACATGCCTTGCAAAAGTTGAGGAATATGAGGTTTGCAACCTTTCCCCCAAACTTGTAACGTTGGGGTGCATATAGTTACGCATGCCTGCTGGTGCCGCTATCTGTCCATCCACATACTTACATATGTACGTATATGTGTGTTGGCATGTGTGTGTATACGAGGATATATACTAACAGCCTTATACACAAAATATGTAAATGACAATAATTTTTATGGGCCGAATATTGTTTATTGCAGGTCGCCAGGACAAAAAGGGGAAAATTGTCTCCCCCTGGGTGGTGCCAAGCCTTACGCACTACTTTTTGTTTGCCGGAGTTTTGTCGAGTTGAACATAGTCGCTCACACACACACACACACAGCGCACCAGGTTCAGCGAAGGATCATCCATAGTAGTTTTTGCAGACGACATAGCCGTAGTAGTATCTGCGAAACTTCTTGATGTCATATGCGAAAAGGTAGCATCATCAGGCGGCGTGATTAAAAGTTGGTTAAATAGCTTCGGCCTGAAGCTAGCCGAGCAAAAAACAGAAGCAATACTTATATCGAGTCGTTGGAAACTAGAGGAGGTAGCGCTAAAAATTGGCGACCACACCATCAAAACGAAACCCACAATTAAATACCTGGGAGTGGTGCTAGACAAGCGTCTTACTTTCAGCGCCCACTTGAGCTATGTGAGAGAGAAAGCAGCTTCACCGATCACGGGACTATCCCGAATAACGCTTAATACGCGAGGACCGAAACAGCGCAGACGTTTACTCCTAGCGAGCGTGGTTAAAAGCCAAACACTGTAAGCGGCCCCCATTTGGTCAAACGCGGCAGAGTGTCTAGCATACTTCCGCGGAGTCAACTCAACATACCGTTTTTGTCCGAATCTGCAGCGCTTTCAGAACACTGTCGGACGAAGCAGCTTTCGTAATCGCCAGTATGATACCCGTAGATATACTGGCGAGAGAATCGACGGTCCTTGCATCCACGCCGCGTACTCTAACTCAATTAGACCGACGTCAAGCCCGGGAAAGCAGCATTAGGGAGTGGCAAAACAAGTGGAATAATACGACTAAAGGTCGTTGGACCTACCGCCGCATACCAAATCTGGTATCCTGGCTTGATAAAACGCATGGCGAGGTAGATTTTTATCTTAGTCAGTTCTTTAGCGCTCATGGCTGTTTTAAGGCATACCTATTTAAAATCAAACATGAGCGCGACCCGTACTGCGACTTCTTTCGAAATGGCGTGGAAGAAGATGTGCACCACGTATTCTTTGAGTGCCCT
>NW_016169373.1:0-17551 GCF_001687245.7 Rhagoletis zephyria
GTATTTAGCATTTAGCATATTTTAGCAAAAAGGCAAAATGAGCTTTGAAAAAAGGTAAAAAGACAACACTATATTTTTAATTTTGTTATGTACATACCTTTATGTACAATGTGCATGTCCAATTAAATATATATAAAAAAATACATACAGTGCCTAAAATATTATGCCGAACCACTTTTTGACAAGTTTTAACGTGTTATTTAATTTTGTTTTTTTGTTCTTTAACAAAATCCGTGTAAATCGAAGTTGCAAACTTTTTTACAATAATAAAAAATATTCAACAAACTTTCGTACAAATTTTGAGCTTTTTTAAAAATTCGAAAAAAATCAACCGACATTTTTAGCCATTTAAAACTTGTTCTTAATTGTACTAGAATTAAATGGGCTAAACAACTGCATACTCAGAATCTAATTAAAAACTCGAAATTTTTGCGAAAATTCGTTGAATTGGTACATTGATTTGTGCATTTTTATATTGTGGTATTGGTACAAAATAAAAAAATTGGGACAATGTTTTTTTTTTTGTAGTCAAAAGCTTGGTACAATACAGCAATCTCGTATTTGCACCAAATTTCGGCAAATTCCCAATCGTGTGACACTGCTTTTAAACTTGTATTTATACGGATGTTGGTTAAGAATGAACTATAAAAATCTAACCAAAATTAAATAAAAACAGAAACAATATTTTAAAACTTGTCAAATTTGGTGCGGCTATAATTTTTTCACCTACTGTACATAAGTGGACTATGATTACTCCGTCGTGCTACCATAGTAGCAAAATGTCACTAATATTTGACTAAAAAACCAAATACGAACAGGAACCTCAAAATTTCAACCCTGTTTGTGTGTGTATATTGGGGCGTATTCTTGTTTTCGCACGAATCGAAAATTATGAAATTTTCCTATCATTTTCTATACAAAAAATTCAAATTTTCGACATACGAAAACCAGAATACGCCTCATTATATTTTTGTCAGTATTTTTTTTAATCAATCTATGTTGAAATAAAAGTGAAAATAAAAAAAATATTTTGTCGATGTGTGTTTGCAGCAAATATTAGTGGTGTCTTTTAAACAGATAAATTTGCCTTTCGCATACACATATGTATATTTTTATCCACTGCTTTATATGAACGAACAGAAAAGAATATTTGTTGCCCCTTATCGAGAAACTTGGGTACGGTTTAGTTATTTGTACAATGATTTTGGGTTGTTGTATCCAAACGCATTACCCGAATATAAAAGATACAACATACACGTGTAGTCAAAGGATCAAACTTAAATTTAAACCCGGTTTGAACCATGAACTTTTTTTGTACATTTCGATTTGGGTTCTGCGCAAAGATGCAGTAGCGGAGCCGGAGTTATATGCACAATAAATGTTGTATACCTTTCACAGTAGTATAGGGGCTTCCGCCCTCTTGTCCGGCAACACAGAAAAGAGAATTCTCATTAGTACGGCTTATAATCTCTAAGCGCGGCCGAAGGCAGAAGCAAGCGCAGCCAGGTGGTGGACCTAACAAAATGCATATTTACAATGGCTTGGAAAAAGCTGTTATTGCAATAACTGGACTGAGAGCCAGTACTCCAGGCATAGAAGTTATAGCTTGTGGCTCAACAATTCAACCAGAAGCTAACATAGCATGTCGATTTTTCGTTTTTCGTAACGTAGCTACGAATTGCGAATTACGAACATTCGGGTTCTAGAATAAGGGTGTTAGATTTTTTGCGCCGATATTGTCCCTTTTCAGGACCAAGGGAAACATACTTCCCAAAAACCTTTTCCTTCCATACCAGTGTGAATCATATTAAAGTTTTCTGTTTTTTACAATGTTCCTCATTGCTATTTAGCTATTTTTATCATACAATTTTTGAAATAAATATTTTGACCTAAACTAGAAAAGTTTACCACAAATTAAAGAATTACTTTTGGAAACTGAAAGTTGTTATGAAAAAAAAAATAAAAAATTGAGAAACAAATAAATTTTTCAAAAAAAACTAAGAAACAAAAGTACGCTTGAGAGAAAAGTTTATAGAAAATGGTAACTAATTTTTAGAAAATATTTTTTAGGAGAAATCTTAGAAAAAGATGTTTTTAACCAAATGCAGGAAATAATATCCAAATGTTAGATGAAATTGGAAAAATTAATTTTTTCATTCGGCCCTATGCTCGTCATCTTCAGTAAGTAAGGAGCATCATGTTTTTACCGCCTTAAATCTTTTTTTTAATTGCAGGCTTACGGACCCGAAAGCGTTAAGCGCCCTTACACTAGGAAAATTCTTTTTAAATCGTTCGTACGTTCAAAATTAGAGTATAATGATTTGGAGTACAATTTATAGCTTTCATGCTTTGAGTATCGAACGGGTTCAGAGAAAATTTCATCGACGTGCTTTTCAGCTTCTAAATTTTCCGACTCCCTTATATCCTATGCTTCGCCATGAACTACTTGAGCAGATAAATTTCAGTGTTCCTCACAGAACCTTACTATTTCAACCGCGTTTTTAACTTAACACAGTCAAGGAAAATTTGTATTCGTTGACGCCTATATTTAGAGTAAATAGTCTCGGAATTTAAAAACATCTCTAAAAAAGTTGATATTGAATTTTCATCTTCAGAATCTTTATTTAAGTCCACGCTTGAATCGTTTTACTCTTATGCTTAGTTATCCGGTCGGTGAAGTCCTCGGTCGGTCGGTGGAATACTCTTAAAGAGACCGTGCCAGTCAGAAAGCTGTAGCAGGTAAATCGGACAGCCCCCATTGGCATACATATTTCAACATCACTCCACTACGTGATTCGATTATGCTATCAAGTCTGCTCAATTTTCGCATTAATACAAAGCGCTTAAGAACCAAAAGAGCTAACCACCCTTCTCCTAAAAAGCAAATGAAAGGAACTGGAAAGGAAGTTACATTATAAAACACTTAAAACATAATCGAGGAGAAATTAGCGAAAGAAGTCGCATGTTAAAATCCAGAGGATAAGTACCGGCGTTCACCAAAAATTAAATCAAAAATTGCTCATCAAATACAGACTTTCTCATACATACAACAAGCTAAAGTAAATAAAGTGAGCTTCTAAAAAAAAATTTGTATGACCGCTTAACACGCACGTACTGCGGCCAAACAAGCGCTTCACGTAATTAACTTCATTGAAAAGGTAAACAATCTTGTTACACAAATGCGGCCACAACAAATGATAGCCGTCAGCATAAAAACAAAAGAAGAGCAACAACAACTGTGAGAATGAAAGCTTTTTGATAGTTAACAGTTAGTAAGAACAACAAGTAGGTACAACCATAATAACTACTGTTATATAAAGTTAATAAACAAGATTTTTTTTTTTTGTTAACTAAAAACCACAAACTGGCGGAGTAGAGCGATGTGCAGGCATTCATTTTAAACTATACCGCACCACTGAACCCCTCTGCGCCGCTACCACAGCCACTAACTGCGGACCACTAAAATTCATTGCGAAAGACGATAAATTTTCGGCCCAATGCGGCAGCAACAACAATGACAATAACAATAAAGAGTTTGTTAATCAGCCCAGCGGTGAACAATAGCAGTGATAGCAATGAAATCAGCTTTAACAGCAATAACAAACAACAACAACAATTGTATGTAGGGCCGCAGGATAGCCGGGCGTATGTAGTTAACCTAATCAACGGTAACCGCAGCTTTGTGGCGGCCGCGCATCGCAACGCGCACACTAATTTCCGACAGTTTACTGAAGCTCCATGGATTATATAGTATATGTATGTATATAGTATATGTTCATATATATGTAAGTATATATATATGTACATTAGATTGCATTACTCCCCATAAAAAAAAAAATTGGTACTCTAAAATTTTTCCGAAGAATATTAAGAGTTACGTGAGGTAGACCGATTTGAAAATACTTCCAAAAATGGAGGCCTTTATAAATAAAAAATAGTTTCTTGTTGGAGCTTAAAAAATCTGCATAAAAACAAATATTTTTATTTATTTATTTTATTTATTTATTTTTTGTATGGGGAGTGATGCACTCTAATATATAAACAAGTACTTTATGCAGCCTGAGCTGTCAGCCTGGCCGCGTCCAATTAAGTAGTGCGCTTGCCACCAGTCTGCGGTTGCGCATGCGTAATTTGCTACGAAAAATCTGGTTTATTGGCAAAATCTCATTTTCATGTTTTGTTTTGTTGAATTTGTTATCGCAATTTGATTTCCGTATTTTTTCGCATTTGATTTTCATTTTGACTTTGATTTTTATGTGGTGAATAATTTTTGCTTTGTTTGTTGTCAATGACATTGCGGTTCTTTGACGGGCATAGTGGGCTGGGATGTGGCTGCACTATGATTTGATAAGTTGATAGCTTTGATTTAGTAGTTTATTATTGACATACAGAAAGCTAGAATACCTCACCAAAAAGTTGCTGTTAGTGCATTACTTTCAGTGGCAGATTTGCCCGAAGGTCTTATAGGCCCGGGTCTAGGGCGGGCAGATATTAGCGGCAGGCAAAATGGCAAAAATACACTGATGGTAACAAGACACGCCCCACCCAAAGTAAATGCGTGTAAACTCAATGCAGCGCGTATTAACGAGCTGCGAGGTCGTGGGTTCAAGTCCCATGGCCAGTAAAATTGTAATTTTTTTTAATTCGTTCAATTATTACCCGGCGAGCTTCACTGCACCTTAAAAGTATTTTTGGAGCTGTTTGATACCCGTATTGTAACATTTCACTTATTTTATCAATTTAATTCATTAAAATTTTTCAAACAGGTGGCAACCCTGTTCAAAAATATTTTTGGCAGTAAACTTTCCTAAATCTCTTCATATTGCTATATTCAATTATTCTTATCAATTTGATTGAATTAAAATTTTAAAACAGGTGGCAACCCTCAACAAAAATATTTTCCCCTGCAAGCCTGCTTAAAGCTTTTTCTTTTGACAGCCATTTTGCACTGTTTAATTTTTCTTATCAATTTACTTACACTGCAATTTTCCAACAGGTGGCAACTCTATAATTATTTTTTTACAGATTTTGAGTGTATGTACATACATAAGTAAGAAGATATCCATGTATATGAATACTCTATGAAGGTGTAGTGATGTATGTATGTACATTTATATAATTTACGTACCCCCTCTGACTTGTACGCCTGTCTAAGCTGGCGGTTGTACTTTCGCGGTCTATCAATACGGTCACTGGCCTCTTTGCTGTTGGCTACCTTTTGCTGCGAAAACTAAACCTGAACAAACATACATACAACTTCATATGTATGTAAGTGAAAATACATATTTACAAATAAATATCTACCATTGCCACTTGATTGTCCTGCTGCTGCTTTGATTCTGCATTCACTTTACGACCATTATTAATTTAGTATTAATCTCTTTATCGGCCGCCTAGTTGGCGGTTGGTTGATCATTGTACCGGATTGAATACCGCGACTTTGGGGCATTACATTGTGTGCGCATAAATGTGTGCACATACGACCATACATACATATGTTCATTAACAAAACGCAATTATACAAGCGATGTGTGCACATAGTAAATATATGCATACAGTGAAACCCGCTTAAGTACCCGACGGGTTAAATACCTATCCCGCTTAAGTATACTTAAGTATTATAATCAACATTTTTGGGCACCGTGAACTTTTTAATGCAATCTGAAGAAAATCCCCCTCTTAAGTACCTCCCCGCTAACTTACCCTACCCGCCTAAGTGCCTCGATTTTTCGCGCCCCATTTACCAATTTAATTTTAATTTCCCCTTTTTAAGTGCTCTATTAAAATTCCTTAATATAGCTACATATTTTGAAATTCAGGGGCAACGTTACACACCTCCGGTAAAAAAAAATTCTAAAAAATCGAAGCAAAGTTTTCTGATAGAAAAATAATGGTTTTCAAGAAATCTATTCCATTTCTTCGCAAAATAGTTTTTTCCCCCATATAAAATACACGGATAACTTTGGGCGCTTTGTGCGACCTCTACATATTTTTTGATTTCAAAATAGAAAAAAACAGTGGTATACTTTTTTCGGTATAGACCAATTATAGTGGGTAAGAGCATTAAAATTCAGACATTACTTTTTCACATGCATTTTTGGGCCACCCTTATAATGCATAGCTGTATTTCACTCATATAAACACTACTCAACTTAATTGAATATGCATGCAATCCGAAATACCTACATACATACATACATACACTCCTTTTTACATACAATTTATATTTGTCTCGGTTATCAGCGCTTAACTGCCTGTTCATTTCATAAAACGACATGTTTATATATTATCATTTCGGCAAGGATATAAACGAATATGTACATTTGTATGTACATATGTATCCTTATGTGTGCCATGTTTGCCATGTGAAACTATGTTTTGTTTGGCTTTATTGATGCGGCTCAATTTTATCTGACATTCACAATTAACTGCTGCAGCTCAGCGAGGGTGGATTAAAAGCCCATACTTATAGGTTATAAATACGTACATGCATACATATATATGTATGAATAATTGGCTTATATTGCAAATCATTTTAGTTTTAGCAGAATCATATTCATGGCAATTTTTGACTAACTATGCCAATTTCTCGACAGTTTCTAGGTTATAAATCTCTTTTTCATCCATTGTCTATTGGTATTAACGCCTAAGCAATTTTGGCCGAGTTCAACAAAAGCACGCCATTCGTTTCTCTGCTGTGCCAACGGACGCTAAATGAAAATGCCAAGTGAAGCCAAGTCCTTCTCCATCTGGTCTTTCCAACCAGAAAGGAAGCCTTCAGCTTCCCCTGTTACCAGCATCGCGACCAGCGTTGAATACTTTTAGATAAAGACGACTTCTTTTCGTGCTGTCGAAAGTGGCTTTGAAATCGACAAAAAGATGGTGTATGTCGATCCTTTCCTCGCGGGTCTTTTCAAAGAATTGGCGTAGTTTGAATACCTGGTAAATGTTGGATTTGCCAAGTCTAAAACCTCACTGATAAGGTCCAATCAGTTCGTTGACAGTGGACACTCGATAAGACCTTGTAGCGTAGGCTTAAGCTCGGAACACTTTGACGACTGCAACTTCACGACGTAACGACAGCGACATCATTTTGTCGACACATGTCGCCTTGAAGCCAGCTTCTTAAACATTTTGAAGACCTCAGCGACATAGCAAACAGCTGATTTTAAAGTTTGACATTTTGCTATATTTATTTCACAAATTGTGTATTTTTATTTAAGTAAATAAGGAAGCACTACATCTACTCATTGTCGCCGGCAAAATTAGAAATAGATTTAATTTGGCAACGTCGACAATTGCAGTCCTGCAGCCAAGATGTCGTGCTGTCGTCAAAATAATTGTGTCCGTAAGAACGTGTGTATTTAAAATTTGACAGATGCTGCTTGTCGCTTGCTGTCGTCAAAGTGTTCCGAGCTTCAGAAGGCCCATCCCGCGGCAGTTGGCGCGAGTGGCAATACCGACCTTCTTGTAGATTTTGCAGAGCACACTTAAATTCCAGTCCTCGTGCATGCATTCCTCTCACCATATTCTGAATAAGAGTTGATGCATGCACCTTATCAGCTCCTCGCCACTGTACTTGAATAGCTAGGCTGGTAGGCCGTCAGCTCTAGCAGCTTTTTTGCTCTTCAGCCGCATAATCGCTATTCGTACCTCGTCATAGTCCGACGGTGTGACATCGACTCCAGCATCATCGACTGGGGTCTCGGGTTCGGCTTCTCCGCTACTTTCAGTGCTGCTGCTTTTCAATGGGGTGGAAAGTGTTCCCTAATTTAAGTGCGTTCTTGACATCGATAAGGAGAAAAGCTTCCGTAAGTCGGCCGGATCTCGATGTTTGGCCCTTGGCGTGTACGTACGTCTGAAAAACATCACAACTTGATCGACTTAGTTTCTCGTTTTCCGATTTGGAGGCCACCATGCAGCCTAGTACTGCATACTAACATGTTTCGTGCTCCGGCGAAGTCTATCAGACTTAGTCCGTTATAGGACCTTCCATCGTGGAGGCTGAAGTTTCCGACAGTGGCGCCAAATATCCCTTCCATGCCCACCTTGCCGTAGAAATAGCAAAGCATGATTTTGATATTGTGGCGAGGGCAGCGCTCATATATTTATACGCTCTAAGCATTCAAAGAAGAAATCCTTGGACGCCGCGTCCTTCTCTTCTGTCGGGCATAGGCAGGGATGAGCGAGATGTTGAAGAATCTTGCTTTGATATGGCCAGAAGCACTCGCTGAGCGGACGTTAAACCCGTCTATTTAAGAGGGTGCCACAATCAATGAATGGCACCGCCAGTTGATCTTTATCCGGCGATTACTTTTCAAGAGTACCTTACTTAGCCAATTGGTTAGCCACACATTTCCCCGCAATGTGACCCGGAACCCAAATGAGTCTAACACAGAAGTATTCCGACGTGACCGAGAGAGAGAGAGCAGACATTCCTTAACCAAGTTAGAGCGCATTTCAACGCGCTTAAGGCCCTGAAAGCCGCTCATATCCCTGACTGTAATCACTTTGCTGAGGAGTGACTCCACCGCCTTCTTAATAGCAGTCACTTCTGCCTAAAATACATTGCAGCAGTAGAACTCTCCACCAACCCTGCCGTCCAGTTTCGATCCGTGCATGAAGAAGTTCACTGCTGCCCCTCTCCAAAAGTTCCGCCAGGTCGAACCCTCCCTTGAGGGAAACTGGGCAGAGAAGAAGCTCGTAGGAGCCATTTCGGTGACGATGTAAACTGTGCGATCAGAGATGAAATGGAAGCCCACTCGACCTCCAGAGCGTCCAGTCTTTAAGTCGGTCAACCAATCGATTTCCCTGAGGCGTCCGCGCTGCGGCAAATTTGCACAGGCACTAGGTTCAGGGCTAAGTGCCAATATGGGTGTGGTTAGAGTGCCCGTCTAATGCCAATTAAGTAAGCCCGTTATACGTGCTCCAGCTGATAAGAACTTGACTTATTCAGATAGGTGGAAGCGCTGACCTGAACAGAGGGAAGAACCTATATATTTTATGAGAAGCATTTTTTTGTTTTTTTTTTAAGGGTTTGCCATTGCCGGCAGAGGGTCGACCGCTATTTGAAAGAGCTTATTTGTTTTTTTTATTTTTTTTTGATGTTGGTCGGGAACTGGGCTCGAATCCAGGTGCCCACGGTTAACCACTACACTACAGTGGTCGTCAGGGATTTTATACTTTCTACTTAATAAGTTAGTAACCAGTTAGTATCCATGTTAAGATAGCGTTGGGTCAGTTCATAAACCGCATCCATGATTGCAAATTGTCTGCGTAGGCAATGTTTCTCCAGCTCTCCTAGTAGATCGTTCACCACAACGAGCCAGAGAAAAGATGGGAGGACCACTCCCTGCAAATTCTGGATAAGCCGAATGAGACTGACTGCAACCACAAGCTTATCCAACGACCTAACTATTTGCGTACGGCAGGACATTTTTAAAAGCCCCCTTGCAATAAGGCTAGTTTTTAGGTTATCATATGTACATATGTATGTGCATATGTATTAAAATAAAATTTATCTATAGTTCACATCTATTAAGCACATATCACACCTTCATAATTTTGCTGTCAAATCCATGTCAACTACTTGACACATCAAATGACAATCAAATTATAGCTGACTGTTCCAAAAACTTGACAACAAGTCAGTATATGTGTGAAGGTAGATGGACATGCATGCATACATACATACATACATACATGCATATGTATATATTCTAGTATATAGTATAGCGATCAAAATGACAAATTCGTTGAAGTTTAGCGCTTAGTGACATTGAGTGACAGCACCGAATGACATTGCCCACAAATTCTACTCTTTATCCATACTCGTACACTCAAGCTGCAAGTTGGCCACTCGTCCAGTTCAGAGTGGAAATTAATTGCAAAATTTTGCAAAAAGCACTTCAGTAGCAGAAAGAAGGTAAATCTCTGGAAAAAGTAAATACGATTGAATGAGTGCTTGAGTGCAGCTAACCGCTGGCGGCACACCTGATAAACCACTTATCAGAGAGCAGCATTTGTACCAGCACACTTTCCACTTGTCAAATGAAGCTGGTCGCCACTCATTCATTCATTCATTCGAGGTAAATTAGTTAAATTGATTGAATTTTGGTGCTGACCAATGGCAAAAGTAAATTAATTTCTCACCGAAAAAAATAAGTCATCCATTGTTTTTGGTATACACACTTTATGTGGTCAACCATTTGGCCGCAAGTAAGTGCTCGCTTGCAGTGCAGTGGTGGCACGCTTGATTTGACACTGAAGGCACACTTCATCATCAACGAAGAGTGATGGTCATGCTGATGTGCCGCTCCCGAACACGGGATGAACGCTAAAGCCAGAAGGTCGTTGCAAGCTAAATAAAGGCAATGAGGAACTGGCGGAGCATTTCGATTTTAAGCCAATTGATTTTGTTGCCGCCGCTAGCCTACCACCGTACAGCCCGCTGCTGACATTCATTCATTCATTCACTGCTCCAGCTGCCGACTGCTTGTGGTCAAGTGTAGAGTAGTGGCCTGAAGCTTGAAGTGCCTACGTCCGCTTTGTATTGCAAAAATGGCATTTAAGCGTCAACGGAAGCTGAAAAGTTTTTCACTTTGGTTTTCATTTTCTTTTTTTGCTAGAGTGGAAAAGTGTGCCAGCATTTTATGCTACTCACCCCACTTCGCTTTTAATTCTTAAGTTCCTCTTTTTTTTAATTTCTGTTGAGTAAGTATTGAAAATTCTATTTTTAATTTCTTTAAATCCACTCAACCGGCAAGCACCCTGTATATACATACATAGTTGATAGATGAAGTTTTGCTGCTCATTCAATATTGAACAAAGTTTTTTTTTTGCTATCCCTTCACCCGTTGCTTGGTGGGGGGGGGGGTACTTATCTACTCCACGCGCGCTATGAAAAACTTTTCCGGCTGCGCTTTTTACTTCGTGCAACAGTTTTGTGCAACAAAATGCAATAGATTTGCAACAACTCGACTGCCGCCCAAGTGTTGTTGGAGTGCCGCTGTGCTTGAGAGCAATGTTTGTTGTAGCTACTTAATGGATTTTAATTATGCATAGATTTTTGCCAAAGCGGAAATGGCCGTAAGAAATGCTTCACTTCAGTCGCTATCGACGGTGCAGCTGGAGCGAACGCTGCTGGCGTGGCATATGTAAGTGACGCAAGCGCGTTGAAGAAATCGCTCGCTTTTTCGTCGTCGCTAGTTGCTATTCATTTTGTAAGTCAACGCGCAAATATTGCTTACATATTTGAATAGCTTGCTAATGCAATAGCTTCCGCCGCCGCCAATGCATTTGCTGCAAAAAAAACTTGTAAGCGCTAAAACTTGATTTAAGCGTCTGAAAACTTTTATTATTTGTTTTTTTTTTGTGTTTTTTTCGAAGCAAAAATTAAGAATATTATCTTAGTTTGTGCGCCGCTTCACACGCCCTTCTTGTAGAAAAAAGTTAAGCACATAATTTTTAAATTTATTTTTGTCACTATTTTTACTACGATATAATTTTTTCTGCTTACTGTAAACTGCAATTAGCACTGAAAATTAAATCTATATATTAGTATGCTACCATAAACTTTGTGGTCGTTCGCTTGGCGGTTTCACTGGACCGGTTTCCAGTTCGAAAACACCACTTTAAAGGCATTCTTCTGTAGATGAGAAGAATTATAATGATTTCATAATTTATTGACATATTTCGATAAGAATCGAAATGAACCCAGACAACAAAAATTTTTTTATCGGAAGTTATCGCAGTGTATGGAATTATCGAAGTTTACTGCTATCAAAGTTTATAGATTTTTCCATATTTATTTCTACACATACACTTAGTTGTCCAAATTTACCGATTGTTATAGAAATTGAAAAATTTATCTTGTCAAGCTAACGAAAGCTATCGAGTTAACGTAATGTATCGAGTTCTTTTGCATTATCGAGTTGTCAATATTTGTTGATTTAGCGAAATTTTTCGGTTTACCGAATCGAAGTTTTTCGAATTTTCAATGTAGGTATATCGAGATTTTCTTGGGTTATATAAGTGCATCGAGTTATCACTGTTTATCGAGTTTTACCGAATGACCAGTGTGTAGCGAGCTACTGAAGTTAGATAACAAAAGGTATCGATTTATGATTATTATAGCTTTATCGAATTTTATATCGTTATCGTTATATCGTTATATACAGTTATCAAAATTTATAGAGTTATCCAAAGTTGATGGCGTTATCGATATAAAAATTTATATCGAGATCAATAGGTAAATTTTTGAGTTATCGAAATTTGTCGAGTCCTCGAAATTTGTCGAGTTGTCGAATTTTATTGTTATTAAATTTCTGTATTTTTGAAATGGATCGAGTTATCGAATCAAAAATATGAAAAATTTCATTCAAAGTAGAAGATTTTCCGCTAAGTAATTTTGTACCCTATGGGTAAGTCAAACGACGTGCTAGGCATGCCAACATCTCCAAGCTTCTTAGAAAGCTAGAAAAATGTTCAAAATTTCACAGTAACTGGATTTTCTAGCAAATATTGATCTCTCAGGTATTTTCGAGACTTATTGATGTTATAGCTCGGAGATTTTCTGTTGCTTTTTGAGATTTTTTTCTGAGCTTTGACCAGTTTTCGAAATTAAATATTTGGGACTTTTCTTAGATCCTTCGGCCGTCAGAATTTTTCGTCATTTTATTGATGCATTTACAAACTTTTCGCCTTTTCAAAAGGTTCGTACTTCTCTGAGCAACACATACTTAAGGCGTATTCCGTGGCTTGTCGTCCTCAAAACAAAGCCGGTAGGATGTATACATATAGACCAAGGGCATTCGACTTTGTTTTGCTAACGCCGGACAATCACGCAGCACGCCTCTGTGGGGAAACCAATCCAGTAAATATTTTTAAAACGCGGACAGTTAAGATAGGCTAAATAATCAGCGTAAACTTGACTTCAGCCCTGTATAGGAGATTAATGCTCTTTAAAGCGCCCCATGTGGCCCATCTAAGGCTCACTACCACTCCCCATAACCTACGGCGTTCTAAGACTGCCACAAACAAAGCTCCCTTCAAACACTTTTCATGTTATATTAAGTATAGAGCAGGTCTAAATAGATGGTTAGCACCTCGGTTTGAAAAGTGCGGATCATCGGCGGGTCCATAAATTTTCAGAACTTTTCTGTTTTGAAGCCCTTGACTCTCCCACATTTGTACGTTTTTTGGTCATTCTTTGCAAAGTCATTCTTTGCAAAGTGTTCGATCATTTTAATTTCTGCGACCTCTGGACAACTGCGGCAATAGCCATGACTCATAATCCCTACGGCCGTTCGAAGTTAAAAGCATTCCATATGAATAAGAGCACGTCTTATCATCATGTCTGGTTTAGCTTCGCCATGCTGCCCCAAATTTGTTGCTGCGTTTCATCTATTACTTGTCGTACGTCCATTTGCTGAAAGGTGATTTTGGCAAAAAAAGACGCACTATTCTTCGCCAATTCATTCACTTTAGAGTAATATAAAATATCGTTTATTAATTGTAGTACGCAGTCTCACTTTGGTTTTTGACTGTGTCAAGCTTTTTAGAAAGTTAAAGTTAAAGTTAAAGTTAAAGTTAAGTTAGAAGTTAAAGATTTTAAAACCAGTTTTGCATTGAGCGAATGCTTGTGATGAAACAGTTATCAAATAACAAAGATGGTATTGAATAGTCCATGTGCTGGAAATTCGACGGGCAGAATTTCGCCAAGACCAATTACCGTGTCTGAGCATTTAGCGTGGCATCTTCGCTGACCTCTGAACCTTATCAAATCTTGCTCTCATAGTGAATTTAACTAAGGGTGCATTTGTGAGGTTTCCCTGGATTGGCACATTAAAATTGAGGGTGTTTACCTACCACAGCTATAGCTAGGTCCTCCTGCTACTCTCGTGGCAGTCCATGACCTGTAAGCGCAGCAGCAAGTTGTTAATTGTCAGGTTTCGTAGAAATGGAAAGAGAACTCCCTTCAGCTTGCGGTGTGCTTCTTGACTCATATTCCATATCTCCGAGGAATTAGATCGTTAACATGTCGTTACTCCAACTTCTACGAAACTATGTGCTTTCCGCAAAAAAACATAGATCTTTCGTAGATTAGCTGCCTATATGAAAAGCCTTTAAAGCCTTTTCAGCGTCCTTCCTCATGGTACAAGTCCTTCCGCTATATGAAAGCTCAGGTACGATAGTCAGCAGGTTAGTGGAATTGTCTAAAGTCTCGTTACGTTTCGAGCAGCTCTAAGAGATCCTGGCCAATTCGGAGGAGTCAGAAAGTTGTGGGAGGAAATCCAAAGACATTACCTGAATTTGTGTAAGATCTAAAATGAGTAGCGGAAGTAGTCCATTACTCTAAGAATTAGAAGCTTTGCCATTGAAGTGTCAGAGAAAAGGAAGAACTAACTTCTAATAACTAAAGGGTAGGAAATGAAATATGTTAAACGTGAAGTAATGCGTTTATAGACTTCTATCTTTTACATTTAAATTATTCAAGCATATATCGCTGAGGAATCTTATCATTATACTCGATCGCGTAAATAATTTATATCTATTACTAAAAAACAGCTTTAAATAAATTAATTGCCCGCATTTCACTGTCACTCATCCGCACCTCGCGCTATTCGGCGAAGTCCCACCAGCACAAAAAAAAACAACGAATTCAAACACGTCTACCACATGTCAAACACGCAGTCTGCCTCAACAATTGACTGTCACGAGATGACGCTTTGCGGAACATATCACTTTAGTATTTAGAATACAAAATAACAATCCACCATATGCAACAATGGAATGGCGTAGCAAATGTATTGAAGCTAACCGCAATGTGGCATAATGACTGCCACAGTTCTGGTATAACCAGTATAACACCTTTTTGGTTAGACGATTCAGACGAAATGAACGCACACGCAAAGGCTTTATCCAGCCGGATGGCATGCAAAACCAGCTGCATGTCTGAGCAATTAATTGAAAAAGAAACACCGTGGATGCACTCATTGAATATAAAACAGACATTAGATCAGGGACATTAAGTTCAAATTGGTGTGGAAAGTAGAACCAACACCCACGCAGTAAATTCGCTGCACACAATGCTAAATGCATACTAATGCAGGTGAATAAATTTTAACAGCAAATTTGAATTTACAAAATTAGAGCACTTCCAAAAAAAATAAAAATAAATGTCAAGTCACCGCTGAGCAAGTCAAAATGCTGAGGGACTTATTTTTATACCTATTATTACAATTTAGTGCAGCACACACCTCTTTCTTTATGACATTCGTGTCCACAACAATGGAGTGCAATGCTAACTACACTAACTATCCACAAAGGCGACAAATAGAATTGTGTTTAAAAGGTCAACTGCCTGGCATTCATGCAAACAGCGAGCACCAAAAATTTTGTGATTAGAATGGACGCAAAGGAAATGTCCGTCAGCGATTAGCATTAAACAAACAGGGACGAGAGTGAAGCGAAGCAAGAGCCGAAAGGACTGTTACACAGCAAATATTTAGCGGTGTGTGAAGCGTGACATCGTTTTGTGAATATACATAATTGGGAGATCTTCGAAGTGGCACACGCTAAGTTAATGCAGTTTAGAACAAATAAAAAACAATAATTGCCAGAAAATAAATTGTCTTTACTGCAGGAATCACCAGAGTAAAAAGTCCAAGACAAAAAAGGGAATGAGAATTAGTAAGGCTCATCTCTCATATGCTGCACGACAGAGTGTCACATCGGAAATGGCGTAATGCCTCTGACCAGCGCAAAGCTAGAAGAGGCACACCGCTGAGAGGTGTCCTTTCATCCTTTCTTTGGATAGTCCTGATAACCGACATCCTAGAGGAGTTGGAAAGGAGGGGATACCGGCTTATTGCCTAAGTGAATGATGTGACACTCATCGTCCGTTCAAATTTCTTGGATACTCAGTATGATCTTATGCAAGAGTACCTAAACTTGTCCACAAATTGGTCTGCTAGCTGCGGACTTGCTATCGATCCTGGGAAGACGGAGCTCGCGCTATTCACCAGGAGGTACAAAGTGCCCCATTCCGAGCTTCCCTAAAAAGGGGGTGTTTCACTTGATCTCTCCGACAGGATCAAGTTCTTAGGCGTGATCCTCGACAAGATGTTGTCATGGAAGCCAAATATTGAAGAGTGAACAAAAAAGGCATAGGCGGCTATCTACTGCTGCACAAATGCCATAGGGAAGAGATGGACTCTCTCTTCAAAAGTGATATACTGGCTACATTAAACCACCATCAAGCAAATCATGTTATATGGGGTCACTGGAAAATACTACCCTTGTTAGGAAGCCAGAACGTGTGCAAAGGGCGACCCTCGGTGGAATCATCGAAGCGCTCGGGAGCACACATACTCTAGCGCTACCAGAAAGCGGCGGTTCGTTCAGCCATCAGGCTCAAAAGCTCTGGGTTCTAATTCAACCCAGCGTACGGGCATTCGACAATTCTCGAAAGCTTCGACTTCCTCCCGAAACAAATGGCCCTGAATATTCCGAGGCTGGCTCCAAAAGGAGTCTTCGCCTCTTACATCCTTACAAGGGACGAATGGGAGAAAGGTAGTCTCTTGAGTAGAGGTCCAATAAACGTTATCACGCACGGATCGGAGCTGGACGGGAGAGTCGGAGAAGGTACCTACTGTCAGGAGCTCTGAGCAGATCTTTCTGGCGGAGGTGGCCGCTATAAAAGATACAGCCAATTGGCTAGGCAACATTGCATTGTCGACTTGGAAGTGGCGGCCAGGCGGCAATCAAAGCGCTGGGATCACTAATGGTACGATCGAAAATGGTAAGAGAATGCCTGAGCTCTCTCTCAACCACCTTGGAATACTACCAAAACACGCTTATTTGGGTCCCAGGGCACAGCGATATCACTATAAATTGCAGGGCTAATGAATTGGCTAGCCAGGGCACCCTCGAGGCCGTCGCTTCGGATAGGCACGGAATAGGAGTTTCCTTGGCAACCTGCGGTCTGCTCCTGGGCATATGCTCCTACGGAGTGATGATACTCCTTTCTGACCACTCAGCCACAGCGGCCAATTTTGGATCATTGCAGCTGTGAAAAAGCGTTGCGTTCCGGTAGCGAGTTTTGCAACAGCTGATGACCAGTGTTGCCAGAAAAATTTTATTAAAAATCTTCCAAGTGACGAAAAAATCTTCAAAACGCCTTAAAAAATATATTAAAACTGGAAAAAAAAAATCTTGTTTCTCTAGAAATATCATCATTGAAGATTTTATAACAAAAAAATCTTCATTTTTTTATTAAATTTTATTTGTTATACAAAACTATAACACATCTTATTTAAAAAAACAAAAATAACAAGTTCTTGATTTGATAACAAACTTACTTGACTAGTTCACAAAACATACAAGTATTTTTATTTGTATTTTTATATTTACATACATACATATTATTTAAATNGAAAAATAACAAGTTCTTGATTTGATAACAAACTTACTTGACTAGTTCACAAAACATACAAGTAATTTTATTTGTATTTTTATATTTACATACATACATATTATTTAAATATCG